>NC_000076.6:24523042-24728042 GCF_000001635.26 Mus musculus
GAAACCTTAGATCTAAATGAAACCTCAAGGCTAAATGTAGATTTTTGTCAAATATTTTGTCACGGAACTCTAATGGCAAAGAGCTGAGCACAGCCCATCTCACACATGTCCGACTCTTAACTAGGTACTCCATTCTCAAAGACTAAAGTGAAGAGTACCTCTTTTGAAGGTATTGAAGGGAATTATTTGAATCCAACAAGATGTGTTCAATGATAACATTCCTAAGAATTCCTAAGAAGTAGGCTTTCTTACACAGCACACGGGAGGGACATAGATAAAGAAAAGGAGAGAGATCAGCCTTCTATGCTCACTTCAGCATTGAGCCTGCTGGCTTAAACAATGTCAAAGTTTCTAGTCATATTCATCCACAAGCTACTGCATGGGCTGTCTCTCATAGTGTGCACTTCTGCATGACCAGGGACTGCTCTCTGTGCCTCTCAAGGTTTGAGGAATACCATGTGAGTATATTGCCACAGGAAATGGATCATTTAAATCTCCTGCTTGTGATCTGTTAGGAGAAAAGAATGACTGAAGAGGCAGGCATGGAAGGAAACTAGGTACTCCGAAACCGTGCATCACGTGCTTCCAAAATAAAAGGATATTTGTATACACTTAACAAATAGTTGAGAAGGTTCTTAAGTTTATAAAGAAAAGAAGGTGCCTTGGTGTGCTTTCTATCCCTGTGGTAGAGGTCATGACCAAAATTAACTGGGGATCAAAGGGTTTCTTCCAGCTTATTTTTCCACATCACAAGCCATCGCTGAGGGAAGCCATGGCAGGGACTAGAGGAGCCTTGTTATTGGCTTCTTAATAAGTGTTACAGTTTTCTTCATAACCGAGCTAGCTCCCAAATAATTGACACTGAACTATTATATTTATTTAACAAACTGTGGGGGCACAACAATTGAGTCGTATTACTCTATTTGAATCCTCTAAATCAATCTGGCCACCTCCCAGTTAAAACCCCAGTGATTTTAGTACTGATCTGGCTCTCTGGACCTCAAGTGTTTTCTCCTGGGTCTCCTGAACTCTCTCCATGAACTGAATCCCCACTTTCTCTCTCTCTCCCCTTCCCCTGGCTGGGAGGAAGTCCAGCCCTATACTCTCCTGCACAGCCATTGGCTGACCAGCTACTTTCTCGATTAATCAGGGAATAATTGGAGAGCAATAACATTGAGACAAAGAGATTCTTATAATAAGGATTGCAAGATATGGGGCACAGAAATCAACATTTGGGTAATGCAAGGATAATCTGTACACAATGCACAATAACATGCCTGCAGAGCCTAGGATCAGACACCAGAGACGAGGCTGTGGGGCTGCTGCTTCCTGGCTTGCTCTTCCTGGCTTGCTGTTCTTGGCTTGCTCTTCCTGGCTTGCTCAGTTTACTTCATTTTGTTCTGTTGCTTGTTTTGCTGAGTGGTGTGTGTGTGTGTGTGTGTGTGTGTGTGTGTGTGTGTGTGTGTGTGTGTGTGTGTGCATTTAGGGGAGGGGATTGTTTGTTTGTTTGTTTGAGACAGGGTCTCACTATGCAACCTTGGCTGGTTTGGAACTTGCTATGTCGATCAGGCTGACTTCAAATCATACACATTCACCTTTCTCTGCCTCCCAAATGCTGGGGTTTTAGGCTGCTGGTGCCTACAGCATGCTCTCTGAGCTTAGGTGTGCTGCTGGTGCCTACAGCATGCTCTCTGAGCTTAGGCGTGCTGCTGGTGCCTACAGCATGCTCTCTGAGCTTAGGCATGCTACTGGTGCCTACAGCATGCTCTCTGAGCTTAGGCGTGCTGCTGGTGCCTACAGCATGCTCTCTGAGCTTAGGCGTGCTGCTGGTGCCTACAGCATGCTCTCTGAGCTTAGGCATGCTGCTGGTGCCTACAGCATGCTCTCTGAGCTTAGGCATGCTACTGGTGCCTACAGCATGCTCTCTGAGCTTAGGCGTGCTGCTGGTGCCTACAGCATGCTCTCTGAGCTTAGGCGTGCTGCTGGTGCCTACAGCATGCTCTCTGAGCTTAGGCATGCTGCTGGTGCCTACAGCATGCTCTCTGAGCTTTAGGCGTGCTGCTGATGCATACAGCATGCTCTCTGAGTTTTTCACACACCTAAGGACCACCTTCCGAGGGTTGGCACTGCTCACGGTGCACTGGAACACTTCCGCATCGATCATCAGTCAGGGAGTGACCCACAGCCTCGCTTACATGCCAGCCTCATGAGGCATATTCTTAGCTGTGTTACCCTTTTCTCAGAAGACTCTAGGTTGTATCATGTTGGCAAAAAATCAGAGTCTTAAGTAATAAATGTTTCTATGAAAGTTACCCACTTTGGTGTGGTGGCATATGACTGTGATCCCACCACTTGGGAGGCAGAGAAAAAAGAATTGTGAGTCTGAAGACAGTTTGGATTATATAAGTTAGACTCTATCCTCAAAATGCCTAGGGGAAAGGAAAGAACATACAGAATTAGTCTTTGTCTCAAACAATGTCGCTGTGTACTTACATAAACTAGAGTTTAATAAAAACTTAGAAGAAAACAGGGTGAAGAAGTGATATAATTTGGTTTCTGTCATATAAAAGCTACAGAAAATGGTGCAGAGAAAGAGACCAGCAAACTTAGTTTTAAAAAGTAAATACATAGACCACAAAAGCACCTTTTTTTAAAATTTTGATTTAAGGAAAATAGCTGCCCCAAAATATACCAAATCACAAGTTGACACCCCAATATGCCAAGAATTTCTGCAAAGCAAAGGAAGTAAGTAGACAGTTTACCAAAAGGAAAAATGGATAAAATGTATTTTAAAAGACTTTTTAAAATAGTATTCCAAGAAATGCAAACTGAAGTTAAGATTTCTTGTAATTTTATTACTAAACATTGTAAGTGTGTGCTCCAAGTGCCATGACTAGCACTGTGAGGTAGGTAAGCCTGCAGCCTAAGATGGAAAGCGATCTCACCCCCTTTCTACTCTGTCCTGTAGTCACTTACTAAATTCCTTTGACTCTGTAGTTCCACGGCTGAAGACATTATCCTCAGGGCACAGGCTGGCAGATAAAAGAGCCACAGGGCTCAGGATGGAACCAATCAGCTTACTAACTAGGATGTGCAAAACACTGAGGCCAATGTCCAAAACTGGATGGATATGAACAACTTGAGTTTTATTGATCAAAATGGAAAACGGCCTACCACTGTACGAGCCATGCATAAGGCAAAGTGGTTCCTTTGCAACAGGCAGAGTTCTAAAGGCTTTGATGAATAGATGCAAACACGTCTCTTCTTCACGACAATCCTACCAACTCTATCTTCAATCTCATTTTAGCAGTGGGGTACAAAGATTAAGCAAAAACAAAAAGCCAGACAAAAGCACTTAACTGGAGAGCCACGGAGACCAATTTAAATTCTGGCAGTCTGACTGTGTCCCGTCTCTGAAGGTCTTGCATGCCTGACTGTACAATGGAATATCACCAGCGTTAGAATAATCTTAAACACTGATGATGTGATAATGGGCTTGTGCTGTAATTAGGGAAATATTAGCGATATAAAAATGCACCTATAACATTGTTCTGATGTTTCTAACAAGCAAAATACAGATGAATAGAAAGTAAAATCAGTAGGAAATAATGTACAAGGCTATCCTGGTCTACTTGGATGCTAAGCTTTCTTTTCTATATTTTTATGGACATTATAAAGTTCTAATGATGTGTCCTCATTTTTTTAAAGACAATTGCAATATTGTTAAAATACTTTGTAGCTATATGTACCAAAGTATAATCTAGGTGGCAAACTCCAGATTGATTTTAATGACCAGAGTTATCTATACCCTGCTTTGATAAACTTTGCTACACCCTGGCTTTCTCATTGCCTTCATTGGTGCTTCTGGTTGCTCTGCCCACACTGACAGCAGTATGAAGGTTGCTGACTTAGATACCTGCTGAGGTTATAGAAGGCCTTTCTTGCTCAGATACCCAAAGTGTTGCCTCCAGCATGATATGCAGAGCCCAGCTGAAGGCAGCCTTCAGGAGCACCATGCTATATCACTGCCTTACCAACCCCATCTATTGAGAGAAAGATTTACGAGGAGAAAATTAGTCTTTTCTTCCTTTTAAGATTTACTCTTGGCAAAGGTACTAAAACATTCCTTCCTATAGCCATTGCCCTGTTTCTTTTAACCAGAACCTATTACCGTGCTAAGGAAGCAAACTGGCCCTTCGGTTTCTTCCATGGAATTTAGATATAGTTTGAGTCTTGGAGCCAGTTGGAAAATGTTGTTGTGTAGATGTGTGTTTCTTTGAAGTCTGAAACCACTAAAGACAGACGAAGCATCTGTACATGTACACACAAACCACCTCTCTTTGCATAAAACTGAACGCATTTTTACACTATTCGACCCCATCCTACGAACATCCTTTGACATTACAAAAGATTGGAGTCCTTAGGACATGGAAAGAGCTTCAAAACAAGGTTAACTATGATTTACCTATAAACAAAAAGAGCCTGGAGTATTAAAGCTGATCACATACCGCAGAGTTTCGAAGGCTACAGCTGACCACGAGAAACAAAAGCAGTGTATGAGTGTAGGAGTGCAGGAATCAGGGTTAGGGGCGATTACTATTTGGGATCTGGCTGCAAGATCTACCATACGACACTGACAATGGTCAGATGATCCTCTTAGCCTGCTGAAGGAGATCTCATATGTTCTAAGTCCAACTATTCTGTCTTTTCCCAGTGTCTCTACATGTCTGTCCTGGCCAAATTTCATATCCACTGAATACAGCACTCTAGCTAGGTGTGGTGGCTCCTCCCTGTAATGCCAGATTTGATAGGCAGATTGTCTGTGTAACGGCATGAATACCAGACCCATTCTATAGAATGAGACCTTATCTCAAGCCTTTGGAGACTCCAGGTGACTTTACCATCTAGAGGGCCCCTATCTCCTCAAACCAAGACCGATGTAAGAATATTAATTTTAACTTCACACTGGATTTTGAATACAGCTCTTAAAAAGTCAGGTAGGCAGGTCAGAGAAAAATAACAGCTTTCTCACTTTACTGGGAACACAGAGGGCAGGGTTGGGGCTATACTCAGATCTCCATAATACTTCTGTTTGGTGAAGTATAAAGTTCTATCTACCCTGAAGGGTCTCCACAGCCTGGTTCTTTAATTCTTTCCCAAATCAAGCTACTACTGTCATAATTCCCAGAATGCATTCTGCTAGCCTTTGATCACGGCTCTGGATGGACACTTTCCTCCCATCCAAACAATCATTAAGAGCTAACCAGCTGAGCTTGGAGAGTCACTACCAGCACCTGATGGCTTCACTGAGCAGCTACTATGAGCTGCCAGGTGGTCTAAGTGCTTACCATGTGACCTTATGAGAGAGAATCTAAAAACCTTTCTGTTCTCTTCTTATTACTGCCATTCTTGTCACTGAAGACACAAATGAGAGCAAAAACCGAAGTTGAAAATGACCATTTTTTCGAACATCCATTTCACATTAATTTGGGGTGTTGCTTTGTTTGGTCCCGGTCATATTCATTTCATAATTGTTAGTGGTTACTGTCATACTATGTCCTGAAATGTTCTTGAAAAGGCAAAAATATTCTTTGGAATAGACAATAAAGGTCAGGGAAGAGGAGACAAAATAGATATTCAAATAAAATGCTGACCTGGCCTCCCTAGTTATAGAAATTGGAACAAAGCATCCATCAGGGTAACCTTTGGACCATCAACCCTCTAAACATAGGAGAATGTCTTCGCAGAATCCTTGCGAACAGCCCAGCTGATCCAGCTTGGTTTCCTGGACTTTATCATAAAGAGTTTAATGGAACACTTCAAAGAAAATAAGTAAAATTCTAATAATTTGACAAGTATATTGAGTTTAACCCATCTTAAGTGTTGTGGTTTTTTAATATTGTTTTTATTGTTATTATTCAACATGTACACACACATACACAACATTGTGTGTGTGTGTGTATGTGTGTGTGTGTGTGTTGATATGAATATGTGCATCACTTTGGAGTTACCTATAGAGGACAAAGGTCAGCACCCTTGAAGCTGGAGTTACATGAGGTCGTGAGCTATCAGATATGGTTTCTGGGAACCAAAGCTGGGTCCTCTGGAAGGGCAGAGAGTGCTCTTAACTGCTGAACCATCATTCTGCTCCTTAAATGTGGTCTTTTCTTTTTCCTTTTTTTTTTAAACCAATAAACCTGCACTGCTTTGGTTATTATTTTAAAATGTATTTTAGAAAAACGTTTACTGGAGGAACTTGGATGAAGAAAACATGGTGTGTATAAACAGTAAAGATTTATACATCCATGAAAATAGTAGGTTATATTGTTGGGAATAGATGCAAATAGAGTTCATATATTAATTAAGTGAGATGAGCCACACTCAGAAAGACAAATACTGCAAGGTTTCTCGCATTTGTGGACACTGGATTATACATAAACTCATAAACCATTTATATGAATGGTTTGAAAGCAAAAAGAAAACTAGTAAGAGGAGGGGAGGGAGGAGGAAGAAGCAGAAGAAGGAGAGGGAGAAGAGGGGGAGGAGGAGGAGGCAAAGGGGGAGGGGAAGGGAGTGGATAGAAAGGAGGGTTTGGGGATAAATATAGGGAAGCTACATGATATAATTAAAAAGAAAGTCTTTTAGGATGACTAGACACCAGCCAAAGGTCTTATTAAAACAAATTGCAATTTCTTAAGGAATACCCAAAACAACTGGGTTAATCTGCATTAATTATTTATAATCAATTAATTATTTTATTAATTAATTTACTATGAAAGTACCTGTTTAAACATATCTATTGTGTTTAAAGTAGAAATTGAAATCATGGTAATTGATGTTATCTTAGTACAAGTGGTTGTTAGTGCTCTGTGTGAAATAATATTATGAACCCTTCAGAAATTACAGGCTATCTTGCTGTTTTCTGACAAGTTGGGTTTGTATCTATTTGCCAAGGTTAGCCCCCACCCAGGGCTGTAACAGATGGTTGTAGCAGGGCGTAATACCCCCTATTCAATCTACATACAGCCATGTGTTCCACACTAAGGCAGTTCTCTAAGCTTTCCTTTGTATCTCAGCCCATTCTGTCCAAACGTTCTCATCTAAGTTCTCACCTGTAGGTGGGAACACATCACAGGCTCCTATAAAATCCACACGCCTAGAACATGTCAAGGTTTTATCTTATTCCTGCCCTTTCACCAAAGGAAATGTGACAAGCCAAGGGTTGTGAAGAGGTCAGCTCAGGAACTTTGGAAAATTCCACCAGACCCCTTCCCTCCAGAAGGAAAAGGCTAAATACCTTCCCCAGACCACAGGGGAGCATCGGACACCTGTCCATTCTGTGACCATTGGCCAGCTACAGACAAGGGAAGTCCTTGCCACCTCATTCCTTAAAGATCAATCAGTTTAAAAGTCACAGTGTTCTGCCAATCACATTGTGCCTAATGGCTGCTGCTCTGAAAATGGAATAAAAACTCACCAAATGGGCTGCGTGGGGTCGTTCTCTCTCTCCTTCATGTGCAGGGCGACTCCAGCTTACTGGAACAATAAAATTCCTCTTGCTTTTACATCCGTTCCCAACTCCAAGTTGTTCACTCAGGGGGTGTCCGTTAAGTTAAAGCTCACCAGAATCTTACAGTTGCATGACCTCTACCACCACCACCACCAACATCAACACCACCAACTACATCATCAACAACAACTACAAACACACACACACACACACAGAGAGAGAGAGAGAGAGAGAGAGAGAGAGAGAGAATATAAAAACTTTTTTTGTTTTTGGTTTTTTGTTGTTGTTGTTTTTTTTTTTTTTTTTTTTTTTTTTTTTTTTACTATTTATTGCCTTAATGAGTAATAAGTGTCCAAAGAGAAATTCATACAGTGACTTAGCAGAAAGGGTGCTATTCCTGAGAGCTCACCAAGTCCTATATATGACAATGAATGATTACTAAAATAATTTTTGAGGTATACTAAATTTTATGATCAGGTTGAGTTTTTCAAATTGTTGTTGGGGTTTTGGGTCTGTTTGGTTATTGGGTTTTGTTTGTTGTGTTGTTTGTTTGTTTGTTTGTTTGTTTTATTCTGTTTTTAAGCCTTCAGAGTTTGCCCTGATCTAGGTAGAAAAAACCCACACAATGCAAAAGTGGACACAAGCTAGGAAGTAGCTGGTGAAATGTGCTAAGACTGTTGTTACGAAGGCCCCAGCCACCTTCTGAAATGTACTGAGAAAGTTTGTACAACTAGCAATTGAGAGCACCAGTTGAGAGCACAGTAGGTGTCCCTTAGAGCCAGGTGGAGGGCACAAGGTACAAGCTCTGCTAGTGTTACCTTCATCCATTCTCAGGCCAGGCTTCCAGTCTATGCCTGACTTGCCTAATACCAATCCAAGTGACCTTGGAAAAGTTCATTAATCGTGTGCCTCTATTATTAAATGACCTGTGGGAAGTGGTACTTACTTGGTTCGGTTGTTGAAAAGGAACACGCCAGTGAACCCAGGAAGCACTTGGAAGTGTGCATCTCGACCGTGTGGAGAGCGCATAAGAAACACTAGCACTGGATTTCTACACAAACGTCCTTATAAACCACAACCTGTACACAAAGATGGGAACGCCTGTAAAATCTGTGACTAAAAACCTTTGGGATGTGTATCGAATAGAACAGGTTGTGTTCCATTCACAGTTAGAAAGTAGTAAAAATAAAATAAAATAAAGATCTAGAGTTTCTAGCACAAAATATAGTAGGGACCATAGGGTGGGTTCATTTCCAGAGTTACATATGCTAAGTCCTTGCAGATATCTTAAGAAAAGAACAACAAATTCTTTCCCTGGACATCTTAAAGGCAGACTAGTGACTGAGTGATTCTTAGGAGCTTCTTTGAGCCTTATTATCCTGTTGGAATATGGTTATTGTATTGGTGCTACACTTGATTGGTTTCTTAATAGGAAGACATTGTAGACCTCCTGTTTGAGACTTCAAGAATGAAGTCCTGATTTTAACTCACACCACCATCTGCCTAATAGGATGCTTTTTTTCAGGGAAAAGAGGAGTAGGTAGCGTTTCAATCCAAGAAATGATAGTTTCCAGGAATGCCTGAGGCTAACATTCTATCCTATAGTGGCCTGGGCCAGATACTATGACTAGATTGCAGAGAGACAGAGACTGTTGTATGATGGTAACTAAGATGCAGGTAGGCATCACATAGCAGTAGGCTCTGTAGAACAAGTGGGCCCTTCTTCCAACTGATTTATCCAGAAGGAAGGAGTCGGTTCATCCCATTGATAGGAGGAATGAAAAGGTGCCCATAGGTTTCTGGGAGCTGCAGTGATCCTTCAGTTGACCTGTTCTGGGCCGTATCAGAGACCATCAGGGGACCATCTTTGTATCCTTGTTATTCGGCCTACAGACCACTTACACTGAGATCAAATTATAGACGTGGGTGCTCCCACTCTGATCCTCCTGGTTATCCTCAGCATTGCGTGTTAAAACTGCCTTCACCATTTCAGTCTAACCAAACGTGTTCATTTAGGTTCAAAAACCAACTTTATGACGTCTCCATAAAACCTAAAAAAAAAAAAAAAATCCAGAAGACAACAGCTAGGAAGAGCAACCTTTGGAGCCTCTCACATCCAAAATTCCCTTGCGATGGGGAGTAGCTCAGCTTCTCCACTAACACCACACAAAGAACAGTCGGTTACCAGAAACCATGTTCTTCTTTTAATCTGAGGACATCTCTAAATTTCAAAGCTGTATTCTGCAACCATGGAAAAAGCCTTCCTCCACCAGGTCAGGTAATAAGTGTCAAGAACATGCCAAGTTCTCTGAAAGGCATAATACCCTTCTATACTTGCTACCGAGCTCACAATCCAACTGTAGCTGGCTGCAAGAGCTAGAAACTGTCACCTGAGCTTTTTCTACACTTGGAGAGGAGCCAATGAGGAAACCCTTGCCAGCATCAGCAATGCCTCCTTGGAACCGCCTTACCATGCCAGGGATAGAGTTAAGGGGATACAATACAGAAAAGGAAAAGAACAAACAAACAAACAAACAAACAAAATAATGGCATCCCCAGGACATTACAAATTCCAAGAAACTCAATCCATTGAAACTGCCTCTTCAGCCCTGCTCAGTCCTTTGGAAGCATTGAGGACCTTTAGCCATGTATGTCTCAGGAATGAACCTTTAAAAGGAAGCATTTTGTTTACAGTGCACAAGAAGACCTCAATTAAACTTCTATTGCGGCCCCGCATATAAAGCCTTAAGTCCTCCCCATGTTCTACCCACCAATCTCCTCTTTAAGCTGTGAGAACAGAAACAACGATAAAACACCTTTATTTCAGTATTATTTCATGTTTCCTCTCCCCATCCTACAAGTCTCAAAATGCTGGGGAACTCTGGCCTCAAAGGTGCTAATCTGTTGCTTTAGATACTGTTTCTTCATGAGGCACCGGATGGCAGAGAGCATGCCTTTACTGCATACCTTGACAACCATGCCTCTCTCTCAATGTCACTTCCATGAACGCAAGCCTTTCCCTGCCATCTGAATACGCCCACAGTTATAAACATTTTTTTTCCTGAGGAGAACCAGGGGATACACATTGCATCAATAAACCTCTTGAAGGACATACAAAGCTGCCCCAGATGCCGGGATGACTACAGTCCATTAGAGCTGATAAAACATCCAGCTGTCTCTGAAAGATTCAATGTATGTATCTTTAGGCTTTCTCAGACAGATGCATGAGTTAGGCTGGTGGGAGGGGGTGCAGGAGTTAGGGGGTAGGGAGTTAGGGGACCGGATCCCCAGAGGACATCGTTGTATGGGAGACCACTGAGACTGATCCAGGAATAAGCTGCTGGCCTGAGCGTGAAGGAGAGCCTGTTTGTTCTTCCACAGTCTTTCCTCACTGAGACCCCAGGCACAGATTCCTTCCCCTTGGTTTGAAAGTTGGCACTTACCCCACTCAAAGGTATTTTTATGTCCTTCATAGACAAACATTACAGACGAAATTCTTAACATATTTATAAGAACACAGTCTTTGTACTTCACTGGTGGTGCAAAGGGGAGGATATGACAAGGGCTTTACTGTGTTTTCCTCTAAACAAGGTTGCTATGAACTTGGAAATCAGTCGTCTCTGGCTTTCAACTCAGTATCCCAATATACTTATTACTCTTTAATGGAGATGGTATCATGCTTCGTTATAAAATACCTTAAATATGTGTCAGTTTCTCAGGTATGATATCTTTTACGTATCTGTATCATGTTCATTTTTAAACAGAAAGACAGAGACAAAGTGAATACATTTAAGCAGCATTTAAAATGATATAAATCAAGAAAAAAAATTCTCCCATGAGCCAAGATTTCTCACAGGAAGAGATGAGGGGAGAGAAGTCTCAGGTGGAAAGACAGGCGATGGTGTTGTCAGACATTGGTGTGTCTCAGTGTGACAGACATGGGCAGGGACGGGTTGTGAAAGAACAAAGGCGTGCTGGGTGTGCCGGTGTCAACAGTTTCCTGATTCTAACACTTAAGACAAGGCTTCTAAAAATCTAGCTGGAGAACAAAACGACTAAGGTGATAGCCAGGTAAAGTTGTATAAAATCCTATTCTGGCAAAAACCTTCCTGCAGTCACTTGATCAAATCTGTTTTTCTGATGTAACCTGGGCCCAAACTGGGAGGTTTTAAACACTGAAATCCTCTCTACATAACAAGAAGTAATTTCTCCCCTCTTCTTCAAAGAGAAATCTTTCTATTCAATGAAAGGTTTTGAATTGAACATTCAGTTATAGAATGTTCAATTTCAAGCTGTTCGGTTGACCCTCGGCTTTCTCTCCAAGTTCCCCTATGCCTTTTGCCTTTAAAAGTTCAGAATGTCTCCAACAGTAACTGTTCAATTCTGTCTTGCAAGCCTGGACTATGGACAGTGATCTAACCTCTTGGAAAAGACATGGAGTGCACCCAAAAACTGAGAGAGACATTCTCTCGTCCCAGCCGCCAGCTCACGGGTTTCAAAGTCCTGGGACACACATCATGAACAGCCTAGGGCTCTAGCATGTAAGTGGGCAGTGCCAACTCAAACACAGAAAGCACTTCTGCAGGTATAAACAGCAGGCCGGGCCCAGAAGGCAGGCAGCAAGGAGGCAGCCAGCCAGCCAGCCAGCCCGCCAGCCAGCCAGCCCGCCAGCCAGCCCGCCGGCCGACTTTTTGCCTGCGTCACTCTCCCGCAGTCCTCTCCACATGGAAAAAAGAAACTCCTCAGTTGGACTGCAAACTTGGGCTCAAAGAAAATGAATATAGAAATAACCTTAAAAGGATATCTCCCTTAAAAGGGAGAAAGGTCTTCCTGGTGGGTATCCGTGTTACTGATGTGTGGCAGTGTGCGTGGGTATACCGGGACGCACAGCCACATACACACACACACCCCTTGACAGTGGTGTGTCATCAGTAATTGTTTTAATTTTCCTAAAGCAGCACATTTGGCCTTATTTTGAGTATGTCAAAAAGAAAGTCACGTACTTCTCCTGTAGAAATTCGGCCATTTTCTGTGAGTAGCCTTAGTGTTCACAGTTTCCTAAGTATGTGTTAATCTTTAAACATACACCCGTCTTCCAATGTCTGAGCACCTATTGCTGACCTCGACAGTCAACGGGAACACAGATACTCATGTCGGTGGCTTCAGATCATGTGACTGAACAGCAGGGGAACAAAAGACTGTCTCCACCACTGAGAGTAAAAGAACCTGAGCTTACCACACTTAAAGACACTGAGTTTTCTCTGCCTGTGGAGTTGTAAAGGCCATCCCTAGAGACACAGTACATGGGCTCTTTCCCCCTAAGAGTGCTAGCTAATGGGTCTTACTATAAAGATAATTTTTTATACTTCCACTCCATTTTTTCTTTAGCTGAAGTTCATTTAGCAAACTCATTGTATTATTTTTCTTCATTATCCCTCAACTGTCATCTCATGAGCACCATTAAATGTATCATGATGAAATTGCAGACACAAGTAAATATGTCCCTACAGTCAAAAATATAACTCCTACTTGGAAAACTGGACTTTGAATTTATAAAGTTTATACAATGGTAGGTCCCTAAACAACTCCAATATTATTTTCACTAACTGTGCTAAAATATGCACACTATGTTCTGAGACCTACCCAGAATGTATGGGAGGACAATATACAGAAAGAATGGTCCCTGGTATAAATGTTCGCCTGGGGGTAGACTAAAAGAGTCTTTACATTTGAACTAAGAAATATGAACATGTTCTCCAAAGAGACAAAAGCTCACAATGACATAGGATGTTAAACATACCCAATACCATATGCACACATGTACTCTGCAGTCAGATCACAAAGGACCAGCTGAGACCTGCCCTGGAAAAATCATCTTGGGCTATCCAAACCCAGCTTGAACATTATCTCTGTTGGTAGCTAAGAAGAAGAAATAATTTTTCTCAAGTAACTGATGCTTCAGGTTTTCTGTTATGGAAATCCAAAAACCAAAGAAGTCCCTTGATAACAGGTTCGTTGGCTTCTGTGTAAAGCCTCTTGCCTTACCAGTAACGTGTCCTGTGCGTATCGCTAGTGCACCTTGTTTCTAAGGAAAGTGTCCTTTATAATTTTGAATGACTTAAATTTAGATGAAGTCATTTGCTTTTTAAAGCAGAAGGCTTAATGTAAAGAGATTCCTCCCCAGACACCAGAACTAATCAATTTTATAAAACCCTTGTATTTTTTCTTTATTTTTAAGTTAAGGAAATATCAGGCCTGATGGAGCACAGACTTGATATACTCATGACTGAGTTATCCTGTGAATCAAACCTCCCAGAGGCCACCGTATCTCATCTTAAGGAAACTGAAGACATTATGAACTATATACACTATGCAGTAGATACTGTGCACTTGGTGCTAATAAAGTTGAATGCAGTGGGAACCTATATAGTACATAATCGTGGCTGTGTTTTCAGTTAAGAGCAAGAGAACAGGGCAAGTGCAGTAGTTTCTTGCTGTTTTTACTCTGCTGTTGTTCACGTTCTCTGGGGTACTGGGAATGACCTAGGATATCTGAGACCAACTCTATAAAGCCACCACACATCTTACCTCATTTACTGGTCATCTGATCAACTTTATTTTTGTATGTGTTCATTTTCTATTTCAAATGCAAAGGTTTCATCGTCAGAGAGCGACTTCATTCTGAAGTTACTCTGCTAGTTAAATGATGGAGCCAGGATTCTCAGTTGGCTGCTCTAAGATCTCAGGTCTTCATAATATCGTGTGTGTGTGTGTGTGTGTGTGTGTGTGTGTGTGTGTGTTTCAATTCTTTCCCACAGAAAGTAACTATAAAGAAGCTTATTATGAACAGAACAAAGGCTTTATGAAAGAATAAAATACTAATGATTCACACAAAAAGAACTGAAAAAAAAATGGAGATATCAAATTTTGGGATAAAGCATCATGGACTGCGTCCTGTTAATCAATGAATTCAGTGTGTTGCCAACAGGATAGGTGATATCTGTTAAGCTTATTCTAAAATCTATAAAAGATAAAAAAATACATTTAAAATTTAAAGGTGTTAAAATACATTTTAAATCTAGACAATAATTTTAAAAGAAAATGGACTTTACATCCTTAGAAATGAAAATAGTGCATCACCACAGACAGAAGTAGTTTGGAAAATAGAGTGTAAGTAGAGCCATATATGGCCATATAAAAGTCACAGGATGGATTACAAATGGGAGCAACATGTAGGGAAGACTTTGTTTATTTAGTATAAAAATGGGGGAATTCTGATTATGAGATAGATAGATAGATAGATAGATAGATAGATAGATAGATAGATAGATGATAGATAGATAGATAGATAGATAGATAGATAGATAGATAGATAGATAGATAGAAACAAAATAAATTATTAGAGTAGCCTTAACATTTTCATACAAAAAACTTACAAGTCAGAAATTTTATGAAACTTAAAGAGAATAAAATCACAGAAGGAAAATCTACATATAACCTTGGGGTGAAGAAACCTCCTATCATGAGGCATATGTTAAAAAGCAATAAAGGAAGACTAGTCATTCTAGTTATATCAGCCATAAAGTTTCTATAGTGGAAAAAAAACTATACGGTGACAAAAGAGACTGGAGGAAGGGATCATTCTCAGCCACTTGCTTTGCATATAAAATATTAGAATTCAAAATATGAATGTATCCTCTGTGCCAAATCAATAAGAAAATCATTTGACATAAAGACAAAAGTAGATGAGTAAAAACTGACAACTGGATTTTCACAGATGTGAAAAGACACATGTTAAATGAATAAGTAAAAGCTGTTCAACCATACTATAGTAACAATTACCACAAGGAGCAAATATATTAAGAACAGCCATCCTCAGATTGTAAGAAGACAGGCAAATATTTACTTCCTTAATGTAAAATTCTACTGTCTTTGCGAATGATGATTTTACAGTAGCTTTAAATTTTAAATAGAAAAGTTAAATAATAGAACAATAACAAAATCAACACGGAAATTTCAGTAATTGTCTATGTATGCATAGTGCATTTGCTGAAAGGGGAATAATGAAAGCAATATTATTCTCATCCAAACAGCATCCCTGTAATGTTCAGATAAGGAGTCATATAAGGCTCTGAACAGCCAAAGCTGTTCTTCTTTGTTCTTTGAGTAAGAAGAACAAAGTCAAAGGCGTCGTGACCCTGATTTCGAGATGTATTGTAGAGCCACAGAAACCCAAGTAGAATGCTATTAGGCTAACAGCAGACACACTGACTGGTGGAACAGACTTGAGATACCAGGAACAAATCTGTACTTTGGTGACAGTGCTGGTTAATATTTTGTCAGATTGGTGCATGCTAGAGTCATCTGAGCAAAGGGACCTTCAGTGGAGAAAATACATCTATTAGATTATTTGTAAACAGGTTGGAAACATTTTCTTGATTAGTGATGTGAGTAGGTCCAGTTCACTGCGAGTGGTTCCATCCTTGGACAGCATGTCCTTAGGCTGTGTAAGAAAGCAAAGTGAGCAAGCCATGAAGAGCAAGTCAGTAAGCAGCATCCTTCCATGGTCTCTGCTACAGTTCCTGCCCTGCTGGAGTTTCTGCCATGGCTTCCCTCAATGAGAGCCTGTGATTTGGATGGATAAGCCAAATAAAATTCTTTTTCCCCCTTGTTGCTTTTGACCATTATGATTATCACAGAAATAGAAAGCAAACTAGGACAAATGACAAGTGACGCTCAGAAAAACTATCAAAATCATACATTGTAGAAAGATGCCTCTGCATGAATGCTGGGGAAATTGGACTTCCACATGCAAAAGACTAGAAAAAAATTAGATACCCAATGATGTCCAGTTATCACACTCTCAGATGTCAGGGCTCAGCAACTGCTATTGCTGTGGGTGGTTTGATAAAGTTGTTAAATTGTTGATACTTGTTTGATAAAGTTTATAAAGTCACTCTTCTTTCTCAGCATGTATACAAAGCCAAGGCAGGTGAAAGACTGGATTTAAGATCCAGAACCACTAGAAGAGAACAGGAAAAGCACTTCAAGACGTCCCTCTTGGAACTGATTTTCTGTGTCACACCCAAAACAACCCACAGGAAACCGACACAAAAAGTGACAAATGCCTATGATAACAAATCCAAATCAGGAAGCTACTGCACAGCAAAGGGACAGATGAGAGAGTGAAGAGACACCCTGCATAGCAGAAGACTGTCTGCCAACCACTTGTCACATCCAGAATATATGCAGACTACCTTTACTACAGTGGAGAGCATGTGTGGAGAGCATGAGTGTCAAATTACATCTGAACGGTAGATACTCCATACCTACAATTACCTCTAATTTAAACCCCCAAACTCCTGACAATGACATAACTCTGATCAGGCATTCACACTGACCCATTAAACATGTTTAGGGGCTGGAGTCACACTGAACCAAGATGATGGCTACCTCGCAATTCATGATGAGAGTGTGTTCATTTTTTTTTTTAACTAGCAAATTACCAAATAACTAAAAAAGAGCAGCGTCAGGCTGGAAAGCTAGCTAAGTAGCTAACCTGTTTTGTGGTACATGTGTGAAGAGTGGAGTTTGAATTCCTGGAACCCACTTACATCTGAACCATCCTCAACCATTTACATTTTTATCCAACTGTTAAAGATGCAAAGGTGTTCTTTAAATTATTTTGCCCTACTATCAGCCAATGCCATCTAGATAACAGAGTGTACAGTACTAAATGTTTTAGTATTCCTTTTATGAGCAAATGATGTCTCTACTTCTTGCCTTTTGGTAATACTAAATGGAAGCTTAATCTGTAGAATCTGAAAATAAAAACTTTATAAAGCAAGTAAGAAAACCATGGCAACAGCCCTTGCTGAGTACCGACATCTGAGCATATGATAGAGTAAGCTGGACATCGCTGGATACTTCTTTTTTACTTAATGGCTATATATGGACTTCTGACAGAACTGGTTTTCAATCTTGCCTAACCAGAAGAGAATGCTTTGAAGAGCTTGATTTCAAAATTATGTGGTCTAAACTATAAGATGTAAACAGTATTTATGTGTACACAAAGGGATTTGGGGGATTCTGTGGCCAAGAGAAATGTATTCCAACCCAAAATGTCTCTCCTCTTCTTCTTCTCTTTCTATTTTTGCCTTTGGTAAATGTCTTATACAGGAGATCGACTTCCCTTTAGCAGTCAAGCCTAAAAGGTCAGAAGCCTCTAGCAAGAAGGAGAAGAAAAGAAATATGGAAACATAAAACAAGCAAAGGACTTCACTGTGAGCATCTGTAGCCTGGCACCAGCTTTGGCAACAGGTGAATTGTCTTTGGAGGGATATTAATTTTGTAAGTCAAAGCTATTAAAATCGGGCTTCCTGTTTCCGTCTGGAAGACATAATGTGCAAGTCTCTAGTTCCAGCTCTCCCTAGAGGTTGTTTTTTATCCGAGTCCCACCCCTGCGTTGGCTCATATTTTAAGCCCAAAATGCACTGGAAAGACCATTCATTTAGCTTTGCCATGTACCATGCGGAAGTTTGTGTCATTGTTAATCTGATTTTCCCAAATAAGTGGCCCTGCTCCCACTACATGTTCTCCTCTCTTTCTTACACTCTGGTTTCATGCCATCCTGCACACTAGAGTTCAAAAACAAAACAAACCTACTGTCCACCTTTTAGAAGAGTTTCACTGATTCTAGCTCTCTCCCTGTTCTCTTTCCATCTCATGTCAGAGGCCCCCCCTAATATGCCAAAGAAACTCTAAGACAGAGTATCATGACTCCACATAGGTAAATCTAGAGCCATCCCTTAATCCCCCCACTGAATGAATCCGTTAGCTGCCAGCACAATGAATCATCCTTGCAAGGTGTTTTCTAACTCAATGTAGCTATAAGATGGAGTTCCTTCTGCCTTTCTCTTCCCATGTTTTCAGTTTCTTCTAAGTTTCCCTTTCTGGTTCCATCACATCCCTCAACTAGTATTTCCCTGGGACTCAGTCCACGATCTCTCGTTATCTGAGTTGACTCTCTCTCTGATTATCTCATCCATGCTTAGATTTTTCAGTGCTTCCTCTTTGATTAGCTCTCTCAGATTTCTATTCTGACCTGTTTCCTAGACTCTCGGGCTTATTTATATGACCCTTCTAAGAAAGACACCCAAAGTGTCACAGCTTTAACTTCATGAACTACCCCAAACTGTTCTTCTGTATTCTTTTCCACTGCAATAAATGTTGGTTTCATCTATTCACTGGCCCAGGACAACTCTTCCTGGAATCTTCCTTTAGTCCTCTCTGCCCTTCCCCCCACCCCCACCCCCCCACTTCATTTTGAGTCCATCGAAAAGTCCTTATGTTTGAAATGGGTCCAGATTCTGACTACTTGAAATAGTTGGCATTTACTAAATAGGTCAGTGGGAAACAGGTGCTGGTTGCTATAATCAGTACGATTTCACTGTCTTATCTTAGTCTTTGCCTCTCTGAGGTCATGATCTCCCGTTTGGGTAGCACTGAAAAAATATATTCTTTCTAGAAAATATTGCAGGTGAAATCTTATTCTTCAGACTATCTCATGGTGGCATTGCTGTATCCATAGTAGAACATCTGCCTGTTGGTACTGAGCAAACAGCTGGAGGCCATTACCCACCCCCACCCCACCCCCACTCCCGTACTTGGATGTGGCTCTATGACAGGACTCCTCCTGGACTTCCTATTCTACCGTTTAAACTTTAGTAAGGGTTTCTCTTTTCCTTTACTTTCTGGCTGGTTGTGGATAAGATGTAAAAAGTTGTGGTTCCTGATGTACCAAATTGCTAACATATCAGAACACCTCATTGTGAGCTGACATAAACTAGAAACACAGCTGTATTATTTGAGTCCACTGGCACTTTTTTTTTGCAGTAATCACTCTTATGCATCTTATATGAAATACAGCCAAAAACTGTGTCCCCATGGGTAACTGGTAAAGAATCCTAACTGAGATGTAGCCCCACCCAAGTATGTGACATAAATATACACAAAATAAACACAATAAGAAGAGTTGCCCTTGGTCTCTTTTACCCAGTAGCTACCACAGCATCATAAGAGGTAAATGAAATCTTCCCAGAGCTAAGGAATGGACTCACAAATAGAAATCAAAATGACCTGGAATGCAGTTATTTATTGAAAAATAACTTTTCTTCTTCAAAGCAAAGCTAAGCTGTATTTTCCATTTTTATTCCAAGTGGTAATAAATCTAATAAATATTTCAGAGCTTTTCTCCAATCAAAATGATCTTCTAAGAGTTCTCTGGATATCACCATCATCAGGATATATTTCCTCTGAAAGCTATAAAAATAAAACCATTTATACATACTTTGGCATACCCAATATATCCAAAGCAGAGATTAAAATCCTGTGGGTAGTAGAAAGGGAAAATATTAGGCACATACTGCTACCCCTGAAATTAACTCATAATTCAAACAATGTTTTTCATATTTCAATATATGTCTCTATTTCAATCAAGAAACATGGTTTGGCTGAGTGTGGTGGAGCATAGCTGTAATCCCAGAAACCAGGAGTCTACAGCAAGGGGTCAGTAGTTCACAGTCGCCCTCAGCTAGAGCAGCATGGGGCCAGCCTGGACTCTATGAGACCCTGACCCCAAAACAACATCAACAAAGGAAAGGAAAAGAGGACTTGGTAAAGAAGACCATGTATATGAGATGGGAAATGAATGGCAGAGACTAAAATCCAAAGAAATGAGCTAATGAAGGCAAGATGAGATGCTCTTGTGAGACTTCCCCTGGCTTTGAGCTATAGACATTTCTTACAATTGTGCAAGTATCACTTGGCTCTGTAGTTCCAAACATTGGAACACATTTCTAGATGTGTCTACAGTTGTTGAATTATACTCCAACCTGGAGGTTTCTTGGACCAAAGCTGAGCTTATAGGACTGATATCTAGAAATAAGTACATATGGTAGGAATACCACTGGGCTAGGTTCTGATGATGTATAACCTACACTGATAGCCTAAACTGACAGCCTAGAATGATGGCTTAGACTGATGGCTTAGAATGACGGCTTAGACTGATGGCCTAGACTGATGGCCTAGACTGGGTTATGGCTGATGAAGAACTCTGACCCAGGTTTTCTCAGATTACTGAGTTGAATTCCAGCCTCTGGTTCCTTTACAGCTACAATGGCATCATAAAGCAGAGGCTTGTGTCCTACACTACAGTAGGTAGGCTGTCTACATGTCATGTCAAAGTTTTAAGCCTCTGCCCTCATCTGTGAAATGGGCAGAACCACAAAATATTTCATGGGGTTGCTGTAAGAACTGAACTGGATAGTAAATGTGGAGGACTCAGCACAGCACTGGGAACACTGTGAGAATTCATAAGTGGTAGTGTTTCATTATTTCAAAACTTCTACACATAATATTCAAGGTTCGAAGAGGAAATCCTTGTGAAGGAATTGATGAGATTAAGCCTTGTTTTTTACCAGACTGGTCTTGAACACATGGGTTTAAAAACTCAATTTCTTGAGTGTATGGAACAACAGGTACGCACTACCATATCCAAGTAAATTTTACCTTCACCCAAAACTTAAGATTAACCAGAAAATAAAAATAAATACAATTCTTCTGATACATGAATAATGCCACTATAAACACTATCTGAGGAATGTTCTGAAAATACTTTCTGAAAAATGTTTCAAGGACTCAATAAAAGAGCTTCTTAAAGATTTCATTAAATGAGGCCTGGCAAGATGGCTCAGCAGGTAAAGGTGCTACCACCAAACCCAATGAGCAAGCACTCTTAAGTGTTGAGCCATATATGCAGATCCATCGAATTCTTTAGTATTTCTTATCTTCAACCCCACGTTGAACTTCCCATCTCAAGTTATTAGAAGTTACTGAAGTTACAAAGGCCAGGAGCTTACCCTCCCATTGCTGTTCATGCACAGGAATAGGAAGAAAGGCCACCTAAGCTTACACTCAATCCAATTGTTTGTGTAACAACATAAAACCTCTGTGAATCACGTATGTCAAATACATGTTAATAAACATGAAACAAAAGACAGCCTTCAAAAAGGTGACTACATTTCCTATAAACAGATAATTATATTTTATTATGTTCTAAATTAAAACAAGATGGCAGTCTACTGTCACTGAAATTTCAAGGAGAAAAATACCATTAGACCTTCTGTGAGCTGTTTTCATTCTCTGAGGGCTTTTGTTCTTCTTCTAAGTAAAGGCATAAAAGCAAGCAATTTTTGAAGTTTGCTCTAGATATATGCTGGAACGCTTTCTTGAAGCTGACATCATTCAGTTGTGATTCCTAAGAGATCTCAAGAAAAACTAAACTGTCTCCTATGCTGGAAACCCCATACAATGTCTGCAAAGTCATCTTTATTGACAGGAACTGGGGCCTCTCTTACCTCTCCTGCTAACCCAACACAGCTTCCACAGCTATTTCCAGGACTGAGTACTTCCTTGCCCTGAGCTAAAATACAGCAATGAATGTCTTCATAGAAGTTGTGTGTGTCCTTGTATGTTTGTGCATGCCTGTTTGTGTGCATGTGTGTTTGGCTCATATGATCACCAAAGATGAAAAATCCCAGTCTAGTATCTACAAGCTAAAGATTCCGCAGAGTTAAGTAGGTTCCAGTACCAGGACTGGAGATGGTGTGATATACAACAAACCGAAGATAGGAAGCCAGAGGGACAAATTCTCACATCCTTTATCTTTTTTTCATTCAGGCCCGGAAGAGAATAGTTGATGCCTTCTCCAGTCTACTTTATTGAGCCTACTGTAAACAAATGAAAATCCATCACAGACACCCCAAAATTGATGGGCATTTCATAACCCAGTTAAGTTAGGAAGTTAGCATGTAAATTCTATTTCTTAGTTTTGGTTTCATTGCTGTGAAGAGACATCGTGACCAAAGCTACTCAGAAAGGAAAACACTTCATTGGTGTTAGCTAACAGCGTTAGTTTCAGAGGTTCAGTTCATTATCATCATAGTGGGAAGCATGGCAGCAATCAGGTAGTCATGGTGCTAGAAGAGCTAAAAGTTCTACATCTTGATTTCCAGGCAGCAGAAGGGAGAAGGTCTTCAAAGGCAGCCAGGAGGAGGGTCTGGAAATTCCACACTGGAAGAAGCTTGACCATAAAGACCTCAGAGCCCAGCACACAGTGACACACTTCCTCCAACAAGTCGCCATCTAATAGCACCACTTCCCATGGGCCAACCTTGCATACACATGAGTCTATAGGGGCCATTCGTATTGAAACCACCACACTCTACCTCGATGAAATCTTTGAATGTAGACCAGGAGAAGGAATACCTTATGGAATGGGCCCCTCTTTGTTAGGATTTAAGTATTGAATTTAACAATTTGTATCTGGTACTGAGTGTCAATAAAGAATATAACTTTATAGCTCGAAAGAATATAACTAATATAGCTTGAACTTGAGTTACATGGTGTCTTAGAGTTTCTATTCCTGCACAAACGTCATGATCAAGAAGCAAGTTGGGGAGGAAAGGGTTTATTCAGCTTACACTTCCATACTGCTGTTCATCACCAAGGAAGTCAGGACTGGAACTCAAACAGGTCAGAAAGCAGGAGCTGATGCAGAGGCCATGGAGGGATGTTACATACCCGCTTGCTTCCCTTGGCTTGCTCAGCTTGCTCTCTTATAGAACCCAGGACTCCCAGCCCAGGGATGGCACCACCCACAAGGGGCCCTTCCCCCTTGATCACTAATTGAGAAAATGCCTTACAGTTGGATCTCATGGAGGCATTTCCTCAACTGAAGCTCCTTTCTCTGTGATAACTCCAGCTTGTGTCAAGTTGACGCAAAACCAGCCAGTACACATGGGTGTGATTTACTCTCTAATTTTATATCACACATTCTATATTGAGCTTCATCTCACTGAGTATAGCAACAATTATCCATAACCTCTAAGGTATATTCACATTTATCACATTGCCCTTCTTTGTGTGGGTTTTGTAGAGATGTGCTACATTTTGTCTTAAGCTGTGGTACTGGAACAAAACCCAAACAGGCTAAGCAGATATTCTACCACCAAGTTACATTCTTCTATCCCAAATACTTGAGTTAAGTAGGTTTCATGGCATATGTACAACTGTCAACTTTTCAGCCAGCCTGTGCAGACCTTGTCTGAGGACCTGAAAGAATGGAACGGACTATGGTCTGGCACTGCAGATAGCCTTACTTCAGTTTCAGAGTACCTTTATACACAAACGCAACAAAGAAAGCAATGATCCAAGGAAGGTTGTTTGAGTTCAGAAAAACATGTAAAGAAATGCCAGGAACCAGCCCTTTCCCAGAACTTTCTCAGGACAGAGCAATCGAAACCCAATTGTCTGGCACGTATTATAGATGATATCTGAAAAAGTACGAAAGCAAGGCAGAAGACCATATCCAGATTTAGGGTACACTGACCAAATTGGGTCCTACAGATACGATCTGGCATGCAACAAAAATAAACTTGTCTTACAAATTGAACATAAATGTTTATCACAGGAGGCACAAAATCATGTCCCAGAACAATTCGGGGAACAAAATGCACCTGAGGTAAAAGGCCCCCTGCCTTTTTTCCTGGTGCCTCTTTCACAGTGTCCACCACGGGCCATATTCCAACACATATAAGGGCTGAAATACTCAGAAAGGACCACCAGACAGATAACATAATATTACCACCTGGAACTTCTTAACATCTCTGAAATGTCAATACCTTAAAGTGTGGGAGCTCTTACAAACCAGGCATCATGCTAACGAGTCCCACTAGCTAAACTGTCTGGGTGGTAAGCTCTTCATCTTTGTTGATTTCAGTTTCCTTAACTATAGCTATTCAGAACACTCTAGAAATTTTGGAATTGAAACTCTCCTTCTTTTAATAATAAGCTCACCAATTTTCTAGGAATCTGGAGTATTCTGGTTTCTTCTATCTTTTCTAACTAATGCCAAGTCATCGTTTATTATAAAGCATGAAAGCAGAGGGTTGGTTAATGAGTATTTCCAAGAAAGTGTATAGAGTGAACACAGCAGCATGCATAGCTAGAAATTTAACATCTTCTCTTTGTCTTTAAAGGAAAGACCTGCACCTGCAGGCCTGGATGATGCTGGGAACTAAGAAGGGTTAAACTCCATTGTTTCAGAATAATCTTCATTTAAAATTAAATCAAGAAACTTAAAAGTGTGTATGAGTACCTATCAGGTAAAAACAAAAAACAAACAAACAAAAAAACCAAACCTCACTGTTGATCATCATGTTTCAGTTTTCTCACTTGTAAAATAAAAGTAACCACCGATCCAGTGTGACCATTAGAGGAGAGAAGAAAGAGTGCTATAGCTCTACAAAGATGACCATGTCAGTAGAACTACAGTTCTTCTTTCTGTTCATCTAAGTCTCCTTTTTCATATGAAGATTCACCTGTCTAACTCTTACCTTTAAGTACAAGCTAGGATGTTTTTTGAGGACAAAATTTCTCAAGACATTTTAGAATTTCTTGCTTGCTTACCCCTGGCTCAAAGTATTGCAAAAACATCACTCTTATAATCCTTTCTCACCTCTGCTTCCAATCCTGGCCAGACTTGCAAATACAAAAAAAGACGTGTTAGGAGTCGAGGTGGGGGGAAAAGTTCAGAGGCGGCTCCTGAACTTCCAGAGCAAACTTTGAACAAAAGTCAGTTTGCGTGTTCACTTTTTAGTAGCCTTGCTTACCTGCTGACAAACTCAATTTCTAGAACTTGAAGGAACATTTTAAAAGCTCATCATGACTCCTTTTTGTTCCCAATCCTAGTTTTCAAACCTAAAATGCCAAGCTGAGAAGTAACTCAGTAACTACAGGTTCTTATGCCCAGGCCTGGCCATCTAAGTTCAGTCTCTAGATCCCACAAAGTAGTGGGACAGACTGTCTCCTAAGAGGTGTGCTCTGAGCTCAGCATGTATGCACCTGTGCATACACACACACAGGCATATGTACAGACTCAAAAATATGCACACATACAGGCACATACAGACATACACATAGACATACATTTCCATAGTGTAGTGATAATCACATTAGCCTGACACATAGACATACACACACATATCTACAAACACAGACACACAGAGATAAAAAAACACAGGCAAACACAGACACAGACATACACACAAACACAGGCACACACACATAGGTACAAATACACAGACACACACAAAGCTAATAAATATACCTACTCTAGTAGGAATTCACAAGAAGCTTTAGAGAGTCTGATAGGAGCTGAGGATCAGTGTATTCTGACAGAATGAACTCAAGGTCAAACATTTTCCCTCCAGTTTGTAGTAACTTAAGAGTGAAGACGTCGCTGTCAATCTTCCTCAGCCGAGGAAAGCAGGGCTCGCTAAGATGTACAAAGGACAGGATGGAGACTTATGTCAGGAAAAATAAATTCTTACAGTGGAAAAGCGCCACACACAAAGTGGAAACTAATATTCAAGCAGGTTAATGTTCATGTGTTTGAATGGTGTCATTCACTTACGGGCCATGAGAAGTCACCAAGGTTAGAAGGGCTTAGGGGAATCAAACCCACACAATTACCAGGAAGTGCAAAGTATCGGCCTAGCACAGGGTCTCTTTAATAGTCATGGGAGCCAGGACTCCTCTCTCTCTCTCTCTCTCTCTCTCTCTCTCTCTCTCTCTCTCTCTCTCTCTCTTGCTCTCTCACTCTCTCACTCTCTCGCTCTCTCTCGCTTGTTCTCACTCACTCTCGCTCTCAACCTAAAAGAAGAAAAACAGCAATAAAACTAAAACCACCAAGTTCAACTCAAATGGCCAAATCCTAAAATTAGATCAGCCTCAACTCTTTTACAGAAAGAAATACAAGGTAGGAAAGAGAATCGTAGAATACAAATCAGTTTTGAACTGCTTCTCAAAGTAGTCTGAATGGATTGCCAAGTCTCCATGGTGGTCAGAGTTTGAGGGACCTCTTGTGAAGCTGTGTCAGGCTTTGCTTAGTCACCAGCAACTCAGCATACCAACCTGGAATATGAGAGGTAAAACAGTCCATGAGGACCAGACAGGCTCCGTTCGTTGTGCTATTCCTTAACTTGGGAATTCAATTACTACAGAAAATTAGTGACACCTTCAATCTCTAAATGTTTTGTCCACGTGCTCACACAGAAGGTGGTGGGAAGGGCTGAGACAGCTGGTGTTCCACATTCGGATTCAGATGTGTTCACTGGCCTCTCTACCTGTATCATGGATGCATTTGTATGCCATCTGCACAGACACAAACTGGAAATGCTTTTAGATTACAATCCAAAACTTTTCCCATTCCCACTTCATCATTCATAAATATCTAAATACCTAAATGTCTAGACCTGTGGGTCGCAACCCCTTTGAGGGTTTAATGACCCCTTCACAGGGGTCACCTAAGACATTCAGAAAACACAGATATTTATATTACAGTTTATAACTAGCAAAATAATAGTTATGAAGTCACAATGAAAATAATTTTATACTTTGTGGTTGACCTTACCACAACATGCGGAACTCTATTAAAGGGTCACAGCATCAAGAAGGTTGAGAAATCACTGCTGTAGAGTATCTTACAAGATTTTATTTGGAGTAAGTTTCCTAATAAAATGATTCGATCATAATTTTCTTGTCTGTGCGTGTATATATGTATATGTGTGCATGTTCATGTGAGTGCAAGTGTGGTTAGACATGTGCATGTGTTGCTTGCATACATATGTGCTAACATTTGTGTGTGTGTGTGTGTGTGTGTGTGTGTGTGTGTGTGTGTGTGTGTGTGTGTGTGAGACAGAGAGAAAGAGAGAGAGAGAGAGTGAGAGAGAGAGAGAGAGAGAGACATAGGACAATTTGAGTGTTGTTTCTCAGGTGCATCTTTGCATCTTTAATTTTAAAACAGAGCTTCTCATTTGGTTGGAACTTGCCAGGTAGGCTATGCTGCTCACTGTTTTCTTAATCTCCTGAGTTCCAGCTGCTTCTAACTCCCCTGTACTGGGATTACAAGTGCATCACCACACACGGGCTAGTCACAGGTTCATAAAGATGATACTTCTCCAAAGATCTACAAGAGAACGAAAATCTCAGTGTTCCCTGTGCAGATTCATCTGTTTAGCAAACATTTGGTGAACATCTTCATCAGGCCATGTCTCATCCTGGACAAGAAAATTAATCAGAACACGGGCATAGCATTATCCATAAAGGTGAATTAGTGGCACTCAGATGTTGTTAGTGACCAACAGCTCTGTAAGGTCCACTCAACAGGAGAGAAATCATGCCTGCCACTAGAAACCTAGCCAACTACCCAGAAATAGTGAGGTTTGGTATTTTAGAAGAGAATCTACTACTACAAGTTTACTAGACCAGCATAATTTCTAACTGCATTATAAAACTTATCTTTAGACCTAAGCATCTCTCTCATCCCTCATCAAAAAGAAGCCTCTCATTACAGCAGATGGAGACCATTACAGAATATCACAACTAGCTACAGTGAAAGAATCAATGCATTGTGAGGAGCCCAGCCCCAAATGGATACATCTATAACACAACTCTGGCCCCTAAGTTTCAGAGAGCATTATAGAAGAGAATCAGATCATAAGAGCCAGAAGACTAGGCAGTCTGCTGTGAGACCTTGTCACCTACAAACGACTGCCTCCGACAAGCCTGAGGAATGACAATATCAGTAGACATCCTAACATGGAGATGGGAAATTTTCAGGGATCCAACCCTTAGACCAGTGGTTCTCAACCTGTGGCTCATGACCTCTTTGATGGTCCCATATCAGATACACTAGATACCAGATTACTTTGTGATTACATTTTGTGTGTGTGTGATTACAATGTGATTTTTTTTGTGTGTGATTACATTGTGATTGGTAACAGTAGCAAAATTATAGTTATGAAATAGCAAAGAAATTACTTTATGGTTAGGGGTCATAATAACATAAGGAACTGTATTAAAGGGTCATAGCATTAGGAAGATTGAGAATCACTGCCCTAGACAAAAACAAACAAAACAAAATAAACAAACAAAATAAAGACAAGTATTCACCACTTAAAAAGAAATAATTCACCTCCCCCAAATATAAGCATCCTAATTGTTTATCCAATGCAAAATGGTCAACCCTGAAATCATACACACGTAAACAATAAAAATGGAAGAAAAATGAACTCTGTATAGTGTGTGTGTGTGTGTGTGTTAACAAAATAATCAAAAAAGAGGCCATTAGTTTGAGGGGTGGGGGATATGGGAGATTGAAGGAAGAAAAGGGAAGTGGGGGAATGATATGACTATATTTTTACTAAAATGCATGTTTGAAAAAGAACATGAGCTAGACAGATGCTCAGTGGTTTAAAGCATGTGTTGTTCTTATAGAGGACATAAGTTTGATTCTGAGCACTGACATGGTCGCTCACAACCATCCATAACAGCTCCAAGGAGTGTAGAAATACAGTAGTGGACACAGCTCAAAATAACTCGTGTATGTGCTTCGCTTGCTCCCTGCCATAGGATATCCCTTTAATGTGAGTGACAGCAGTCCACAATGGCCATGCCAGGTTAGACCCCCTCCAAATATGAAGCATCCAGAAAATTCAGTCCATCTGGTTTCACAAATACTAATCCAACAACAACAACAACAACAAACAACAACAAAAAACCAGCAAGCTTTCTCTCTGCCGTCTATGGTGTAGCTCCTGGCAAAGGGGATTAAATACACAGTAATCTACAAAGAGAAAGCATTGTGAGGAGGCAGATGAACGTAAGGTATCAAGTTGCTCAAAGGAACTCTGAGAATAAGGAAAGACTGCCTTTCCCTGGGAGTGGGTAATTGAACTGGGTTTCCATCGATGGGAAGAGACTCGGGAAAGAGTTCAGCTTTCACAGAACACATGAGGAGGGTTGTCAGGCTGAATAGTGGCCAGTTTGAGCTATGCTAAGACCTTGCACTATACTTTACTCTCCAGGGAAAGCCACTACAGGTATTTGAACAGGTATTTGAGCAAGTGAGCCAAATACACAAGCTGCATATATACTTACATAAAAGACGGCTTCAACAATACCTCCTTTCTCGGCAGTCAATAACTCTACCCTTACATTGGATATGCAATTGTGAGTCTCTCTGAATATTAAACAGCAATGGGAAAAACTCTAACGAGATGATATCTGGCTGTGTTGGGTAGCAAGAAAAGGTGGAGTGTAGGCAGCAGAGTTTGAACTTCAGAAGTATACAAAGAATTGCAAATTCAAGACATTAACAATGCTCTCTCTCTCTCTCTCTCTCTCTCTCTCTCTCTCTCAGCTCAGGGGTGAGGAAAATTTTCCCCTCATCTCTCCTGGCTTTGAAGGAGTTCTAGAAAGGCCTGACATTTTCTGGTTTGTAGACAACCACTCCAATCTCCATTTTCACAGAGCCACCACCATCACAAGAATGTCAGTACATTTAGGTCATGGTCCATTCTAGCCCAGTATGACTTCATCTTAAATTGATTACATCAGTTACATCTCCAAATAAGGTCATGTTAGCAAGCCTAGCACTTGAGCACATCTTGGTGGAAGTGAATACTACTTTGCTTGCATGTCCTTGAACATAAACTACTGTGTGTCTTCCACTATTTAATGAACGATCTCCTGTCCAACACAATTTGACCTCTTCTTGATAACTAAGTATCTACTGAGCCATGTCAGGGCAAAGCTCCAGATTATGACAGCACAAAGCCCTAGCAGTCCATGGAATACCAGCCTCCTACTTCTTTGTTGTCCTCTCTCCCTACTCCAAACTGTTCTGAGTTCAGAATTAATAAGAGAAAGGCATGCTCAGAAGCGATGAGCCACCTAAAAACCCTTAGGACCACCTGTCCTGCATCACACTCCTGATCAACTCCACCCTCAGGAGATCCTCTACCAGACTATACCAGAGAAGTCGAAAGCCTGTGCAGGAATGCATAGGTGAAGCTGAGTGGAGGGGATTGTGGGGGTGGGTATGGGGGACTTTTGGGATAGCATTGGAAATGTAAACGAGGAAAATACCTAATTTTAAAAAATGTTACAAAAAAAAATATATTCACCTTCAGGGGCTGGGGGATGGGTATCCCGAAGCTACTCATCCTGAAACAGCCAGAAGAAATTCACTAGAAGGCAGTGTTGGGCCTGTCCTGACTAGAACAAAATATTTTATTTTGTTAAACACAAAATATTTAAAAGTAAGAAGACCACTTTGAGTTTTCCTCTATATGTGGAGACCAAATTTTGCTGAGTCCTGACTTGCTAGTCCAGAATTAGAACCTCAGCATGTTAGATATAAGGGAAAGAGTATCGCAAGCACAGAGCTCGACTGTTTTTAGCATGTATGTTGACACTAATCAGGATCAACTGATGGGACTTATCACATTTGTGACTTATCCTTTCTTTTTTTCTTAAGTAAATTACAGTAACTTCTTTGTTAAGTAACTTGCAAATTTCTCTTTTTCAAGTTTTACTGAAGTCTACATTTGATGAAGAGAGGGCTTCAGTCTGATTTACCTTTTATATTCCTAGTAAAATACTCACCATAGAGTGGCAACTAGATAAGTACTAGGAAGACTTTTATGCAAAACAAATCAGGAAAGAAGATACTTACAAGGTGAAGTGTTACTGTAACAGAAAAAAAAAAAGAGAGAGAGAGAAAAAAAGTCCTGTGAGTCACTGTTAGGGTATGGATACTGTCATACTGTCGCTGCAGGAGTGTGAGTCACACAGTTAGCCCCCACTCGATTGCTGGGCTGGGACCTTCTTAGCCCTGAAGCTAAGAAAGCATCCAGCTGACCTGCTCTGTAGCACACTCAGGACCAAGGGGCCAAACCCAACACTGATTTAAGACATGAAAACTTACTCATCTCTTCAACTCAAACCCAGCATTCTTTTTCAGGGGAGAAAATATCTGTTGGTATGAAGTTACATAAAATCCCAGATTGCTAAAAGTCTAATACAACAAATTGCAAATGAATCTACTATACTTCAGAATAGCGTTTGTGAGTTGACAATGTTATTTCATTGTTTGTTTTAACTCTACTTAATAATTTCATAAACTTATTGCTACAAGGTTACTTTGAGACAAATATAATATGTAATAAATTAATGGTGCTATATACCATATCTGTCACCTGACTTTTTAAAAATACTTTGCAAGTATTTGCTGTGTCTCAAACACCACATCTTGTAATTAAGAGCCAAAGATTAATAGGTGCATGGTTGTTTATTAATTTTTCTCTCTGAAAGTTTTCATAACAATGCTTTCAATTGTTCGGTAGAGGGTTGGAAAGATGGCTCAGGAGTTAAGAGTACTGATTGCTCTTCCAGAAGACTGGAATCAATTCCCAGAACCCACATGGCAGCTCACAACTGTCTATAACTCCATTCACAGGGAATCCAACACATACATAGTATGCACATATAGGCAGAACACATATTCACATAAACTTAAAAATAAAGGTTATAAAACACTTTTAAAACTGTGTAAAGGTAAGAAAATAGGATATGGATTCTTAAAATCAATGTTTGAACAGACAAGGTATTTAATACACACATAGACACATACATACATATGCATATATATATATATATATATATAAATTTACAATCAAAATTACACACATATGTATTTTTTTAGACCTTAGAGTGTATTCTCCAACATATCATACATCCAAAGATACTTGCCCTAGTCAGCTTTGTAAACTTAACAGAACCCAGAGACATCTGAGAAAGAATCAATGAGGAATTGATTGTCCAGATCAGATAAGTCGATGGGCTTGTCTATGAACATTGTCTTGACTATTAATTGATCTTGGAAAGTCTAGTTCACTTGGGCAGGTGGGTTTTGACTATATGAGTCTACAAGTGAGTCGACGGGTCAGTAGCATCATCCAGGTAACTGTTCCACCTTCTTGTCTATGATGTGAGTTTTTTGGTCAGAGGTAATGATGTGTGGAATAACAAGAAAGTGCCTTCAAGGTCCAGACTGTGTCCCTGCCCTAACTTTCTTCAATAATGGACTATATATAACCTATGTGCTGAAATAAACCCCTTCCTCCCCACTAAGTTGACTTCTACCATGATATTTGTCACAGTAACAGGATAAATTAGAATAACATATAATCTCAAATACATACACATACATGTGAGATATATCCATTATATAATGGATATATACACATGTAATACATATCTTACATTTTTTAATTTATATGTGTGCATATGTATATACCCTATATTATATATACATATCATATGTGTATATATCATACGTATATACCCTATATCATATGTATATAATATATATGTATATCTCATATATACACATATATATATCAAAATGTAAGAAAGTAGGGATGTTTTGTAAAATAATAAATTAACAGCTTTGTTGTGGGAAGGATGTCTTCTTGCCTTGTTTCTAGCTGAGGTATATTTACTTGGCTAAAATATGTTTGAAACCCTAACTAGAATAATGGTTATGTAACAGAGACCTTTCCAAATTATCATATTCATTATATTTTAATATTTATTTGTAACTGTGTGTGTGTGTGTGTGTGTGTGAATCTAGGTGCCCTTCAAGGCAAGCAGCATTGAATCTGCTGTAGCTGGAGTTACAAGCAGTTATTGGGAATCGAACTTAGGTCCTCTGGAGTAGCATAAGCTCTTATTTGCTGGGTCATCTCTCCAGCCCCACCCAATTAGTATATTCTTATGCCATCATGCTGGCATTAGGTCAGACTTGTGTTAAAATAATATATTTAGAACTAAGGGTAACATATATAAAGCATTTCTGATGAAGTGAGTTTTATTCAGTTTTATGTGACGTGGCCTGGCATTTGTAATAGATCTGTAAACCATGAAGCGAAAGGGAATATGGGATAGCAACCGATGCTTTAGCCAACGCAGACCAAGGGAAAAGGGTGGGATGCATTTTTTTTCTAGCAGTTCCAAAGTAAGGTGTTTTCTCATTGGTCTCTTGTTCCTGCTGGCCATGAACTTTGGCATCTAGTGCATGAGTTTCTCTGACCAGGTGATGACTTCACATTGAAAACTGAAGCCATTAGTGATTTCAGGGGAGATGCCTTCACATCTGTTCACAGGTCAGCACAGTAGCTGGTAGCTAAGCAGAGCACAAAGTCCCAACCCTTAGACGTATATATTCAGAATCTTCATTTGTGTAAGATCCTGGCTGGTCTGAATACATGTCAGACAGAGAGAATCACTGCATGGATGTTTATTTAAATAAAGTGCAAAGTCCTTTGCTGTCCTTCAAGCCATAACATTCCAGACATTCATAGAAATGATGGGGAACGCCCAAAGAGATGGGCTTTAGCTTTCCTTTCCATCATTGTTATAAATACAGAAATGATATTTTATTATTATCTTTCCTGTTTTCAGAAACCTGGAAAACCAGGAGTTTCCAAACTTGGATAAAAGAAGCAAAAGCATCAGCTCTTTGGATGATGAAGGGTGAGCTAGGAGACACTGGGCACACTGCAGTAAGATGCTGACAAGCGACGCAAAGCCAACCACGTTTGGAGTCATTAGAGACTAGTCCCCTAGATACTGCTGTGATAAGTTCCTCAACAGGCCTGTCAGACCCAGCTGAACCAGAGAGCAGTTTGCCTGTACTGCCTCTGAAACCCTTCCCAGTGGAGTAACCTCCGTCTGTCTTCTAGATCAAAGCATTTGTCTCCTACGGTCTCCTTGTTTCTGTCTATTCCGTCTCTGGTGATAGTATGAGGAAATGCGTTATGCTAAATCTAACTACCACCTGCACCAATTCATTGTCTTCCTTTTGTTGTGGGGAAATAATAAAAACGAGCTGGCATATTCTTGCACTTGTGCCACCAACTCTCTGTCCTGGCTGCCTGGTCGGCCATGCACTGGCAGGCGATGGCCGACCTGTTTTTATCTCGTCATGAGTCTCTGGCCTGGAGCGCTCAAAATGTCTCCACCCAGCTCGCTAAGTTCCCACTGGCTGGTTGCTACCACACCAGCCCCATGCTTCAAATCCTCCACTGCCGTTGTGGCAAACTCATGCTTTCCCGCCATACCTTTCTCTCTTGAACCCAGATGAGCCACCACATGAAGAAAAATGTGACACAAATTTAGTTCAAAAACTATGGTAACTCAGTCTCTGGGTGCAACAACTAAAATCTAATTTTTTGTTGTTGTTTTGTTTTGTTTGTTATTATTTTTTATTAGATACTTTCTTCATTTACATTTCAAATGCTATCCCGAAAGTCCCCTATACCCTCCACCCCACCCCTACCCCCACCCCCCCTCCCTGACCCACCCACTCCCATTTCCTGACCCTGATAACCACCAAACCCAAACCACCAAAACCAAAACCAAAACACCAAAACCAGATACTATTGCATATGCCAGCAACATTTTGCTGACAGGACCCTGATATAGCTGTCTCTTGTGAGGCTATGCCAGTGCCTGGCAAACACAGAAGTGGGTGCTCACAGTCAGCTATTGGATGGAACACAGGGCCCCCAATGGAGGATCTAGAGAAAGTACTCAAGGAGCTAAAGGGGTCTGCAACCCTATAGGAGGAACAACAATATGAACTAACCAGTACTCCCCAGAGTTTGTGTCTCTAGTTGAACATGTAGCAGAGTTTGGCCTAGTAGGCCATCAATAGGAGGAGAGGCCCTTGGTCCTGCAAAGATTATAAAACCTAATTTTGTAAGCCTTATTAAAATCTGATTCCTTCAGAGGCAAATCCTTGTAAATCTGCCATGATACCGGGAAACTCTAGCAGCTACATCTTACCCTTATGCTGTCCTCATTCCAAAAGGACCTAACTCTCTCTTGCTTCCTCTCTTCCTCCATCCAACCCAGAAGTCCCGCCTACTCACCCAGTAATTGACTCCTTTATTCATTAGGGGATTGGTTCACAAGAAGCCACCTGAGTAAGTGACTCATTCCTCATTCCAGATAGCCTCTCCTGGGAGAGCAGAATTAACATAAAAATTAACATAAGAATTAACAAGCAACACAAAGCCATCCACAACATCCTTTCCCTTACACAGGCTGAGTTGACTCTAGGTGAACAAACCCCTGATTCCCACCCTTTGACGCTCATCCCTGACTATGGCCTGCCTCCTGGTCCCACTCTTCTTTCTTCTCCTCCTTCAGTCCCTGACTCTGATTTTTTTATGTTTGGCTCATTCTCACCTTTTCACCTTGTCTAAAGAGCATCCTCTTCTCATAGCCTGTCATCAGTCTGTCTGATGGCTTTCTAATAGGAAATGGTATAATCAATAATAACCTTTGCCCTAGTCCATTCAAACTGCTATAGCAAAATTCTGCCGTTTGCATTCCTTAAACAATGTGTCTTCTTTCCTTTCATCCCTCTTTTCCTCCTTCATTCCTTTCCTTCCTTCCTTCCTTTTATGGAGACCATCTAGTGATGTGGCACAGGCATATCTTAACTTTGCCTCAGCCTCCTACATACTGAATTAGAAGTGTAGGCCACCATGCCTAGCTCAGTGGACACTCATTTCTCATTGTTCTAGAAACTAGAAATCCAACAATGGTTTCAGGTGATCTCTCCCCACACCCCCACAAATAATGGAACTGGAGTGGCAGGCTGGCAAGGAAGGAGGGAGGGAGGGAGGGAGGGAGGGAGGGAGGGAGGGAGGGAGGGAGGGAGGAACTTTGAGTGTTTAAGGTAAGACCTTGTTAACAAGATAACTCTTATGGTGTTAGCTGTTCAATAGTGTAAAAAAAAAAAATACTGTTTAGGGCTGAAGATGAAGCTCATTGGTAAAGAATTCAGGCACCAGACTCTGGGTTTCACATAGTAATTGAGAAAAACAGAAACAAACAAAATCTTCCTTTTTGCAAAGAAATCTAGAAAGTTCTCCTAATGCCTGCATACTCAAATTACACACAATAATTCTTTTTAAACTGTACTTTGGCAGACATAATGAGAAAGATAGACATCATTTTTGGAAAAATAACCTTCTGAAACAGTATAGGAGTAATTTATCAACGCAGGACATGATCTCTAGTAAGGATCTGAGCTATTTAAATCACCCTCAAGAGTTTACAGAAATAGAGATGATTGCTGTGTGCATTGTCAAATCAGATCATAAACACACTCTCCCCCCCCCCCAAAAATTGCTAAGTAATCCACTGAACCTTAGAGTACTTTTTTCCACAGATATCAAGCTGATTTTCAAAACATAACTATCGTTCCTGGTTCTGAGCTTCTTAGAGGAAAAGGATAAAAATAGTCACTTACTGGGAACTCCATAAAGAGTTGTCCAGGGTCTGGAAAATGTTTCAGTAGGTAAAAGCACTTGCTGAGCAACCATGGGGGCCAGACTCCAGATCGCGGGCACCCATGTAGAAAAATGTAATAATGTATGTAACCACATTGAGTTCAAATCCTCTCTCTGACACTCAGTGGCTGAGTAACATAGGCAAGTAACATGATCTCATGGCTCTGTTCTCACACCTGTATGTGTGGATATTAATATCTCCTTGAAGGGCTCTTATAAGCTGAGGTATGTGGACCATGGTAAGCTCCCAACAATAGCCAAGAGCTTGTAATCCCACTGCTTTAAGTGTAGAGGCAGAAGGATTGTTAGGGCTTGTTACCCAGCAAATCTAGTCAAAACAACAAGCTTCAGGTTTTGTGAGAGACCCAGAAAATGATAGAACAGACACTTGAAATTCTCCTCTGGCTTACACGCATAAACGCATAGGAACATGCACCTACATATACATGTGTTTATACGCCACACACACATACACACACACACACACACACACACACACACACACACACACACACGAGTACGTAAGTAAATGGAAAATAATCACCCAGTGAATGACTCATCTTTAATTACTTCATTTGATTTATTTATTTTGAGTTTTTAAAGACAGGGTCACACGTCACCTAGGCTGGCCTTGACTTCTGACCTTCCTGTTTCTCTGCCTCCTGGGCCTGGGATTATAGGTGCTTGTCACACCCATGATTTCATTTTCATATAAACATCAACACATGCTTGCACGAAAATGAAATCATCTTTAGGAACAATTGCTACTAGCAAGGGTTTCCAAATTGTCTATTAGAAATCTCTCAAATTCAAAATAATAATATTCATTATTAGGAACTTACCATGGCCCATACACCTCAGCTTATAAAAGCCTGTCATTTAGTACCCACATGTTCAGGTGCAAGAACAGAGCCATGAGATCATGTCACTTGCCCGAGCTACCCAGCCACCGAATGTCAGAGGATTTGAACTCAATTTAGTTCAGACATTGCATTATTCCAGCTTAAGTTTGTTCATTTATTGTCTATAGCCACTAAAAGATACTTTTAATAAAAACTTTTCAAAAGAAATGCAGTCTTCATGTTATTATTGTCCCAACCGGCATATCTTAGGATAGTCTCTTAGGATAAGCTCTTGTAGCTTGTGGAGTTCACAGCTTGGTAAAGCTGTTAATGACTTTTCTCTACCCGAAGCCTGTGAAGAGCCTCTGGCACTACAGCAGCTAGCCAGCAGCAGAGGGAAGCATCCTGATCAGTACCAACTTCAGTTCTCCCTGTCCTGTGACGGAAATGGATATTGTCTTCAGCAATAGGGTGCTCTCATCTAGCCCTAGTGAGTAGCCAAGTACACAGGCAATGGCCTAGATTGTTTAGGGAGAGGGTCTTCTGGGACATACCTAATAAACAGGAGGGGGTCAGAGTCAGTTTTCTTTTTTTTTTCCATTTTTTATTAGGTATTTAGCTCATTTACATTTCCAATGCTATACCAAAAGTCCCCCATACCCACCCACCCCCACTCCCCTACCCACCCACTCCCCCTTTTTGGCCCTGGCATTCCCCTGTACTGGGGCATATAAAGTTTGTGTGTCCAATGGGCCTCTCTTTCCAGTGATGGCCGACTAGGCCATCTTTTGATACATATGCAGCTAGAGTCAAGAGCTCCGGGGTACTGGTTAGTTCATAATGTTGTTCCACCTATAGGGTTGCAGATCCCTTTAGCTCCTTGGGTACTTTCTCTAGATCCTCCATTGGGAGCCCTGTGATCCATCCATTAGCTGACTGTGGGCATCCACTTCTGTGTTTGCTAGGCCCCGGCATAGTCTCACAAGAGACAGCTACATCTGGGTCCTTTCGATAAAATCTTGCTAGTATATGCAATGGTGTCAGCGTTTGGATGCTGATTATGGGGTGGATCCCTGGATATGGCATTCTCTACATGGTCCATCCTTTCATCTCGGCTCCAAACTTTGTCTTTGTAACTCCTTCCATGGGTGTTTTGTTCCCAATTCTAAGGAGGGGCATAGTGTCCACACTTCAGTCTTCATTCTTCTTGAGTTTCATGTGTTTAGCAAATTGTATCTTGTATCTTGGGTATCCTAGGTTTGGGGCTAATATCCACTTATCAGTGAGTACATATTGTGTGAGTTCCTTTGTGAATGTGTTACCTCACTCAGGATGATGCCCTCCAGGTCCATCCATTTGGCTAGGAATTTCATAAATTCATTCTTTTTAATAGCTGAGTAGTACTCCATTGACCAGACGGGTTTAGTGCAGAGTTCTATCAGACCTTCAAAGAAGATCTAATTCCAGTTCTGCACAAACTATTTCACAAAATAGAAGTAGAAGGTACTCTACCCAACTCATTTTATGAAGCCACTATTACTCTGATACCTAAACCACAGAAAGACCCAACAAAGATAGAGAACTTCAGACCAATTTCTCTTATGAATATCGATGCAAAAATCCTCAATAAAATTCTCGCTAACCGAATCCAAGAACACATTAAAGCAATCATCCATACTGACCAAGTAGGTTTTATTCCAGGGATGCAGGGATGGTTTAATATACGAAAATCCATCAATGTAATCCATTATATAAACAAACTCAAAGACAAAAACCACATGATCATCTCGTTAGATGCAGAAAAAGCATTTGACAAGATCCAACACCCATTCATGATAAAAGTGTTGGAAAGATCAGGAATTCAAGGCCCATACCTAAACATGATAAAAGCAATCTACAGCAAACCAGTAGCCAACATCAAAGTAAATGGAGAGAAGCTGGAAGCAATCCCACTAAAATCGGGGACTAGACAAGGCTGCCCACTTTCTCCCTACCTTTTCAACATAGTACTTGAAGTATTAGCCAGAGCAATTCGACAACAAAAGGAGATCAAGGGGATACAAATTGGAAAAGAGGAAGTCAAAATATCACTTTTTGCAGATGATATGATAGTATATATAAGTGACCCTAAAAATTCTACCAGAGAACTCCTAAACCTGATAAACAGCTTCGGTGAAGTAGCTGGATATAAAATTAACTCAAACAAGTCAATGGCCTTTCTCTATACAAAGAATAAACAGGCTGAGAAAGAAATTAGGGAAACAACACCCTTCTCAATAGTCACAAATAATATAAAATATCTTGGCGTGACTCTAACTAAGGAAGTGAAAGATCTGTATGATAAAAACTTCAAATCTCTGAAGAAAGAAATTAAAGAAGATCTCAGAAGATGGAAAGATCTCCCATGCTCATGGATTGGCAGGATCAACATTGTAAAAATGGCTATCTTGCCAAAAGCAATCTACAGACTCAATGCAATCCCCATCAAAATTCCAACTCAATTCTTCAACGAATTAGAAGGAGCAATTTGCAAATTCATCTGGAATAACAAAAAACCTAGGATAGCAAAAAGTCTTCTCAAGGATAAAAGAACTTCTGGTGGAATCACCGTGCCTGACCTAAAGCTTTACTACAGAGCAATTGTGATAAAAACTGCATGGTACTGGTATAGAGACAGACAAGTAGACCAATGGAATAGAATTGAAGACCCAGAAATGAACCCACACACCTATGGTCACTTGATCTTCGACAAGGGAGCTAAAACCATCCAGTGGAAGAAAGACAGCATTTTCAACAATTGGTGCTGGCACAACTGGTTGTTATCGTGCAGAAGAATGCAAATCGATCCATACTTATCTCCTTGTACTAAGGTCAAATCTAAGTGGATCAAGGAACTTCACATAAAACCAGAGACACTGAAACTTATAGAGGAGAAAGTGGGGAAAAGCCTTGAAGATATGGGCACAGGGGAAAAATTCCAGAGTCAGTTTTCCTTAGTAGTGTGGACCACAGTAAACTTCCCATGCTCTGTCCGATGGTGCCTTTCACCCATGAGCACACAGGCATGGCAGATGGCCCCATATACCTACATGCAGATAGGCAGTGCTAGTTAGAGTCAGTACACTGCAACAAAAAGGATAAGAGGATGACCAGACACAAAGTTGAGAAGATGTGTAGGAAGCATAGCAAGCATCCAGAGAGAGAGCCAGTGGTGGGCATGATCTCAGGACGTTGTATTCAGTAGCTGCAGAGATGGCTCAGCAGTCAAAAGCATTGGCTACTCTTCCAGATGACCCAATGGCAGCTCACAACTACCTGTAATTTCAGCACCAGGGGATCCTATCCTGGCTCCCATGGGTACTAAATGCATGTGCTGCACAGATATACATGCAGGTAAAACATACATACATATAAAAGTAAGTTTAAAAGTAAAACTTTAGTACACATTGTATTCATGAACTAAAAATTATCTAATAAATAAAACTTTTCAAAGAAAAGGAAGGGGCAAGCAACGGTCTCTGATTTCCTCGCTGAAGATAAGAGGCATTCATTTCAAGTGCCTGTAATGGTACAGACTGAAGCCAAGATGGTGGGTTTTAATACAGCTGAGAAAGGGTGGGTTGCTTTCCCACTGAAATTGTGGACCAGATACTCTCCAACCTCAAAATTGTTCATGGTTTTTGATCTTGGACCAAAGGAAAAACTACAAATTCCTCTGTTTGGAACGCCCTCCGGAAGAGTTCAAGGAAGCCATCATTATGAGCGTGGTCCTCACCAGTACCGTGAGAGTCCAAGCTCTGTCAAGGTTTTCTTTATAATTTCCCCAGTAGGGCTTTCTCATTCATCCTGTGTTATTCAGCTAACCCATCTGAAATGTCAGATCTTAAAGTGTGACTGATATTATTCCAAGAACTAAGGAAGAAAGTGGGTATCAGGTGACCCCACGAAATAGCTAAGTGTTTGCTTTAAGCAGATTTGGATGAAGGTCTAGGGAGGGGTAAGGGTTGACCTGAAATAAGAGGTTGTTTCGTCACTTAACTATGAGCAGACCTGTTAAAAGTCACTATGTAATACAGAGTTGGACAAACTACTGAGAAATTTCCCCACTTTCTGAGTCTGCTCAAAGGCCTGGAAACTTATAAAGAGATTATTTTAAAGAACTTTGGGACTTTGCATTTAAGTCTAAACCATAAAAACCCAGATGCACAGCCATTTCTAACCCTGTCTAGTACATTCCTGCAGCACGGAAGCAACTAGAGACAGAAGAAAAAGAGCCTGAGAATCTCTCAGAACTTAGCAAACAGGGAATTTAATTCCCTTTTCAGTGCTCAACCTGAGGCTTGATACTCTTTTCAATTTGCTTCACTTGTCCCTACAGTCTGTATCCCTAAGGTTGTCCTTTCTCCATCTTCCTTCCTTAGAGGTGACTTGCCTTTAATGCAAAAACAAAGATGAAAAAAATCATATTTTATGACGGAAAGTGACATGCACTTATTTAACACAGTTAATGTTGGAATCTATACGACTTATATTGCTATTTGTCATGGGAAGGATGGATGATATTAGGTGACTAAATTAGAAGGCAGCCAATGAAAGCTGGGCACGGTGATGCAGGCTTTTATGTTAATTGAGAAGCTAGAGCCGGGGCATCTCCTAATTGAGGTCAGCCTGAGCTACATTGCAGATCTCTGCGGCACGGGGCGTAGGGGGAGAGATAAATTTAAAAATGTAAAAAGAAACAACTTGCTATGACAGATCTACACAACAATCGAATATATATATAAACAATGTCAAGGGAAATAATAATAGGATAAGCTGTTCAGGACTGCCTTCCTGCTGAGAATTACGTAAATGTAACCTTTTCTGGCTTCTCATTCGAATATGCCCAGTTAAGATTTTCACATTGATGCACCTAAAAAGAAAAGCTATGATAAATATGAGTGTCCGAGCATAAATTTCCACTCATCTCACAGGATCTACGGATACCCTGGGTAGTTACAAGAACACAGAGCAATTCGGGTTTACTTTCTAGGAGCACATACCATTCCTAACCAAGAATTAGCCACAAGTTTGGCTTTAACTTTATTTTAAATAGTGATTTTTGATCAAGTGTTCACTCAGTGAGTAGTGTTTCATAAGTAAAGTATCCAATAAACAAGTCAATGTATGAGACTATAATATTGATAGCTCGTGCCACTGTAAGAGTCTACACAATTACACAATTAGTACAACACAGCATTAAGTCAAAATGATTTCGAATCTAAAGTATTTATGTGTTAGCATAAGCTAAGGCCTCTTCTGTTTGTTTGTTTGTTTGTTTGTTTGTTTGTTTGTCTGTCTGTTTTAAGTCTTTTATTAACTACTTTAGAACAACTAAGGGCCACCTTGAAACAACAGAAACCACCTGCTCCCATTTTTTTTCTTTTACTGACTTTATTTTTGTTGTTTTGAAGCAGGGTCTCATGTAGCACACCAGGCAAGTGTGAGCTCACTGTGTAGCCCTTACTCCTCCCACTCTACCTCCCAGGTACGAGGATGGGTAGAAGTCACCACAGCCTGTCTCTCTTCCTCATGTTCTAACCACCAACAGGAACCTGGGCTCTGAAATCACACTTTCCGCAGGGCACAAGACACTGTGGCTATTGGTCCCATCTAAGCAGCAGGAAAACAGAGTATCATCTATGTGGACGATGCGCCCTGGGGATAGGACAGGGTTGTGAGCAGTACTTGGGTCATGGGACCCCATGCTGGAATGGTGCTATTGCTCTGCAGGCCCATGCCAGGCAGTTCCAGCCATCTGCAGGACCGCAGGGCTGGAGTGGCAGGAACAGACCTTTCTGTCCTCCTCGGACAATGGTATGGTGACTGTTGACAGATTAGGTGTGAGCACAGTATGTGAAGAAAACTCTTCCAGATGTTCTTATTAAAATCCTTTTTTTAAAGGTTCATTATTTTATGTGAAGGGATATTTTGGCTGCATATATGTCTTTACCACACGTATGTCTGTTGACCATGGAAGCCAGAAACCCATCAGATCCTCTGGAACTGGAGTTACAGATCGTTGTATGGCCATGTGAGTGCTGGGAACTGAACCTGGGTCCTCTGGAAGAGCAGCCGGCATGCTTAACCACTGAGCCATCTCTCGAGCCTTCCTATTAAATTCTTAAATGCTCAGAGCCATGGAAGATTGAAAAATTCTAAATTAAAAAAAAAATCAAACAAAACAAAACCAACAGCAAGGAGAGTAGAAGTTGTCAAAAACAGGACCGCTCTTATAGTCACTGACTGCTCTCTTTATCTCCAGGTTCATCTTAGCGTTCAAAAGAATTAAAGATGTGAAGCAGAGACATTAGACTTGTGGTAGGGATAGAAACTTCTGGTAATAGCTTTTGGTGACATCAATCACCGTGAGAAGAGTCCTGGACAGCTGGAGAAGACAATGAATGGGGGGATGACAGTTTCTAGAGGTAACACCGTATCGTCAAGAATTTTGCAGCAGTCTTTCAAGACACAATGGCGCCCAATCACACAGTTCTTCCCAGTGTGGACATAAGAACCAATCTGGAAGGATGGACCATGTAGAGACTGCCTTATCCAGGGATCCACCCTATAATCAGCATCCAAACGCTGACACCATTGCATACACTAGCAAGATTTTATCGAAAGGACCCAGATGTAGCTGTCTCTTGTGAGACTATGCCGGGGCCTAGCAAACACAGAAGTGGATGCCCACAGTCAGCTAATGGATGGATCACAGGGCTCCCAATGGAGGAGCTAGAGAAAGTACCCAAGGAGCTAAAGGGATCTGCAACCCTATAGGTGGAACAACATTTTGAACTAACCAGTACCCCGGAGCTCTTGACTCTAGCTGCATATGTATCAAAAGATGGCCTAGTCGGCCATCACTGGAAAGAGAGGCCCATTGGACACACAAACTTTATATGCCCCAGAACAGGGGAACGCCAGGGCCAAAAAGGGGGGGTGGGCGGGTAGGGGAGTGGGGGTGGGTGGGTATGGAGGACTTTTGGTATAGCATTGGAAATGTAAATGAGCTAAATACCTAATAAAAATGGAAAGAAAAAAAAAAAAGAACCAATCTGGGCAGCCTTGACCACACAGTCTTCCTCAATAAAGACACGATCCCCAATATGCAGGGGAAAGAATACAACACCTTTGCTGAATTGTTTTGAACAGCAGCCTTACGACACTACGGCTTTTCACAACACAGTGACGTCCAACTCCTACGTTTGCCAGGTCTCCTTGGATGATACAGTCATTCATTATAATGGTCTTGCCATTGAGAACAATGTTCTGGCTTCCACACAAACCAGACTGGAGACTAACTTTGTTCCCAGACACTGTCTCTATGTACTCGGAGTTGTTACACAGCAGTTCTCCCAACTCCATCACTGTCTCCTCTCTGAACCTCAGGATCCTGTCAGTCACTTGGGCTGACCTGGCCTCTTCTAAGTAGGAATTGTGCTAAAATCCTGAACTTAGACTTACTGTAAGAAGCCAGAAGTTCAGACACTCAAGCAAAGTTGGTCCAAACCTCTCAGGTTGGAAATATAACAAAATGAGGGTTATTTTTTCCAAGATATGACATGGCTTTTTTCCTGCTTTTACCTAACATGGAAATGGAATGGGCACAATACCCCTGTGGCATGTCACAGCTTCTACTTTTGGTTGGAAAACACCAACCGGTGACCATGAATATGACAAATCGAAAGAAAAAACTTAGAGTCCAGAGACATTCCAAGCTGAGGAAGGGAGTTGATGGGAACTCAATTTCCTAACCTGACCACCAGCTAACCATAGCTTGGATGCCCAGTGGCCTCTGAGTCAGTAACTCCTCATTCCAAAATAACACAAAAACATTTTGGACTAGAAGATCATTGCTAAGTATATTATTAATAATATTTCCAGAAAAAGTAAGGATAACTCCTTTGTGTATAAAGTGGTCCTCATGCAAATCCCTTTATCTAGGATAATCTGGAATGAGGCAGCGTGGGCAGTTTGCTCCCAGATCGGCTACAGCAGTTTTCATCAACTTCATTTAGAAACCGAGGACAAAAGTCAGAGCTAGCTTCAACAGAGTTGGTAACTCTTGACAGGAATTTGGAATTGTTAAGGGAAGGAAACACACTGAGTTTTCCCAAGCGTTTATAAATTGTGAACAGGAAGAGTATTTTAAATTTTGTGAAAGGCTATTTAATGGTGTCTCCAACTTAATTTCTTAAAAGAAAGTCCTTAAAAATGTTGTTTTGTACCCATAGTGGAACCCCCATCCTCACACTTACCAAAGACTCTAGCACTGATATTTGCTGTTTTTTAATTTCTGCTTTGTTTCAATCTGAAGGTCTCCCTGCATTGTCCTAAATAACCTAGACTTGTGATCCTCCTGCCTTAGGCTCTCAAGTAACTGAGCCTACGGGCACTGTGATGGTTTGAATGACAGTGTTCCCCATAGGCTCAGCTGTTTGACTACTTGGTCCCCAATTGGCAACAATGCTTGGGAATGCTTAAGAGATGTGACCCTGCTGGAGGAAGAATGTCACTGGGTGTGAGCTTTGGGTTTCAAAAGCCACACACCATTCCAGGTTTGTTCTCTCTGCTTCCTGCAGGTAGCTCCTGATGTGAGTTCTCAGCTTGCTATTCCAGCAGCCATCTCCGTGGCCTCTGTTCCTCTCACACTGCCAGAGATAGAGAAAGGAGAGACCTGACCTGCACTGCAATAGTGAAAGGTGCCTTCAACGCCACACCTCACCCAGTTGAACTTCCAATTTGTGAAAGAAAAGGGCCTAGGGAGTGTTCTGTTGCCACGGCAAATCATCATCCCGCTGCAAAGGTGACTTGAGGGGACAGGGGTAGCAGCAGAGTTTGGCAGTGTCTTCCAACTTTCGCAAAGATGCAGGAAGGAGTAAAAGAGCTGCGGAATCTTCTCCTGCAGTTTCACAGATGTGCCAAGGCCAGGTGTGGGGCAGGCTCCTACATGGAGGCCTTGAGGGGCTATGGAATAGAATTGTGGAAATAAAGCCTGCCTTGTGTTGGAAACCCCATATTTGGAGTGTCCAGAGCTGTGGGATGTCTGCCAAAGAAAGCTGTATGCAGGAAGTGGAACCAGCCCAAGGAAGAGATGTATATTATAGGCAACAAATCTGGGAGGGAAGAGCAAGCTAAGTCCTTTTGACACTGAACATGAAACAGCAGGATTTGATGTTTGTGCTGCTTGGCTCACTCTTGTTTTGGTCCAGTAGTTTTTCACTCCCTTTCAGACTGATAATGTATATTCTGCACCACTATACACTGGAAGTATGTGACTTGCCTTTTGATTTTACAGATGGCCATAGTTAAGAGACTGTCTTGAGTCTCCAAAGAGGATTTGGACTTCCGACTTCTAAACAGTGTCGAGAGTGAAAGATTATGGGGAAAATTCTGGAGTTGGACTAAATGAAACTGTACTATGATGTGGCCACAAGCCTACACAGCTGGGGGGTGTGATGTGGTGGTTTAAATGTGAATGCTCTGCACAGGCTCAGATGCTGGCACTCTTGGTCCCCAGCTGGCAGCTTGGGTACCTTTAGGATGTATGGCTTTGCTGGAGGAAGTACACCACTAGAGGTAGGCTTTGAGGTTTCAAAAGCCACACCTTATTCCTACTTGTTTCCTCTGCTTTCTGCATGTAAGTCAGGATGTGAGCTCTCAGCTTGCTGCTCCTGTGGCCGAGCCTGCAGTCTCTGCTCCATCATCATGGACTCTAATACTCTAGAACTGCAGTACCAAACAAACCATTTCTTCTAGACGTTTCTTTGGCCATGGTGTTTTATTACAACAATAGAAAAGTAACTGTTACAGGCACACACATGGAGTATGGTAAAAACCTTCTTAACTGATAAGTTCAAACCACCAATATTCTAGGACACTGCTAATGTTTTCGTGAGATCTCTACAGAATCGATTTCTACATATTTAGTTCAGAAACAGACACAGGAACCTGTGCTCATTTTCTATTTGTCTGCATTATGAATGGATAGCAGATTACAAAATCCTACGAGTCATTAATGAAAAATATAAGAATGTCCTCACCTATAACCTAGACATATCACTTGCCCTCTTATCCATAAATACCAAAGATGATTGCACACATTGATATTCCAAAATTAGGCAGAGGAAGCAAATACTTGAGATCTGTGTTCAAGCAAGCCTTTGTAGATGAATAGATGGAACCACGCTCAGCCCAGTTGGTGACTGGTTCTAGTTCTCCCAGTGACACCAGAGTCCTTGAATGGTCACATCTCTTATATAAGATGTCACCACAGACATACTTTAAACCACATCTGCATTACTTACAATACCTAATACAAAGCGAAGGCTATGGCAGATAGTTGGACTACTGTGCAGGGAATAATGATATGTTTTTTTTCAAGTCTGAACATGTTCAGTAAAGACACTGTTTGTTTGCTTGCTTGCTTGTTTGTTTATGGTTGTGGTCAAGCAGTTAAGGATTATTTTTTTAATCAGAGAAGAAATCAAAACCAAAGTCCACTCACTAGAGAAACTCACTAGAGAGAAAAAAAAAAGGACACTCACTAGAGAAAAGTAATGGTGCCCTAAATGCAGATGTATTTTCCCTTTAGTGTTTTCTAGCCCTTACTGGTTGAGTCTGGCTGCAGTACCTATGAACATGGAAGGCCAGCTATGTAGTGACACAAAAAAACTATGTGACTTGTTGAGATGAAGAGCAGAAAGGAACAGGATAATGACATGAGACAGGACTGAGACGTAACCTTCGTGTCGCTGACCTCCTGACCCATCTCTTTGTGGATGCTTGTTAGCCAAGGAGCCAGCCAAACTGACTAATGGTATTCCTGGAAGCCAAGAAACCTGTTGGTTGGTACAATAAGCTAAAAGAGTAGGAGTGTGTGTCACTCAGAACTGGCTCACAACCTATGGATCACAACCTATGTTCCACTATGATTGTGACTGTATTTCTAGGGTAATAGAGAACCTCCAGGATGTTACGGAAGAGCCTTGGCCTTCATAGAGGGTAATTCTGGATCGTGCTTTGGATGGGCAGGGTGAATGAGGACCGCCTTCAGTTATGCTGGTGTGTTCTTCCCCTGCTGCTCCAGCCACCACCTTTTTGCCACAGCTCTCACTCTAGGCTTTATACATTAATACTCCATATGAACACTACTTCTACATTATACTCAGGGCCTGAGGCATGCTTCCTATGAAAACGTTAATCAAGCACAAATACATGTCTTACAATTTGCTTTTATGAGTAGCTTCAAATTTTAGTTGATGGGTCTTTTTTAAAAAGTAATACTGCAGCTGCTATTTGATGACAATCAAGCTTTCCTTCTTCCAGACTGTTGGCAGACTGAAAAGGCATGTGGCATGCTGTTGGGAACACATTCAATGGGTGGGAAAGCCTAGGGTAGCACTGTTGAACTTGAAGCTGAAAACTATGGCTGTGTTTGTCAGGCCTTGAACATACAGAGAAAAAAAGCTGCTGGGCCTTTTGATGAAGATTTGCCTACTGAGGTAATTCTTGGACAGGAGTCAAATTACTCAGAAGAGAAATAAGTTCATGAAGAGCCAAATAAGTACATAGAGGGTTCTCCAAATTCATCAATTATACAACAATGAGCCCCTTAGAATGAGTTATTTCCCAGAGGCAAACTATGCGTTGTTTCATCTTTATTTCCAGAGTCCCAGGCACAGTGCCTGGTGTATGGTAGGCATTCTATAAACACTCATGCAACTGGGCTGAACCACACTGCTTCATGTCCCCTGCAATGGTCCCTTTCACCAGGTAACAGCCACACTTAACCTTGGCTGCTTGGTTATACAGGAGGAGCATCTCCAACCCCCACACCCCACTCCCCAACCTGATCCACTCCCCTAATTCTTATTCTATTGCTCACTCGCCTTCTCAGCCCCACACAAGCTGTAGTTGACACTTGCAGAGCTCACTGATATAAACAATACAGACCATAAACAATAAATTCCAGGGAGGGAAGGACTGTGGACTTTTGTTTTCCAGTCATGCGGTAAATATTGTTTTTGTTGGCTCTCAGTAAATATTTGTTAAAATACTGAGGCAGGAACCCATAATTTTCATGGTTTCCTCTCATGCTAATAATATTCAGAAGGTTTTAAATAATATGAAATAAATTATCCTTCGCATACTCACATAATAATGGGAACTAGAAAAGCAAAATGTTTTGTAAGGCAAGCCATGCAGGCAGGAAACACACTTGCAAGCAGGCACACACATACACATACACACCACACACAGAAACACATATATACACAGGCACATTCAGACACACATATACACACTCAGACACACATATACCTACATACACACATACCACACACACATACACAAAATATACACAAACCAGATAGACACATACCCTCTCACATACAAACACACCACACACACACATACATACACACTCACAAACACATACACACACAAGGCATACCATACACACACATACACCATACACACATATGCGCACATGCATATCATACACTCACACACATACCACACACATATACACACAAACATATACATATCACACACCCACACACAGATATTGACATGCAAACACACACACACCGTACACTCTCTCACACACATTCATTATAGACAGAAGTTACTCTTTATCCTGGAGACCACAGAGAAATGAAAATGTCTGTGGAGAACTATACTGATTTGTAGGCATTTCAAACACTTTCTTTAAAAAGAACAGACAACCCATTAAGTTTAACCTGAGGGAGTTTGTTTTTCTTATTGCTTTTTGTTTTTGACATAAAGTTAAAAACTCAAATACCATCAACTTCCTTATGCTTGACCCAATCACTCAGTCATCCGTAAACAGTTTCTCCTTGGCGCTGCTCTCTGCAGTCTTGGAATGAGAGAAAAAAGACCCCTGTTCTGATCTGAGCTGCAGTACTGGAGAGTAAAGAACGTGGTGAATAATGAGGCTCTTTTCTGGTTACAGAGAAAGAGCAGAAACTGAGACTGGTCACATTTAATCTAATACAGGAACATTTATAGCAAGCCAGAATACAGTATCCAGTTATTCAAGTCAACAACTTAATAAGCAAAATTCCAGAAGAATGATCAAGACAGCAGGGAGATCCAAGACAGTGATTGCTCTCATTCCGAGGGCCTTGTTTATGAAGTAACCACCTTGTTACAGAGCAGACACAGCACAAAACGATGCAAGAGAGACAGCCACAGCCCCTGCTGTCAACAATACACAAACAGGGATTCCCCAATCCAGCCCTGCACCCCCTCAGCCTGTACCAGAAACAGCAGCCCTGAGCAGAGCAATAAGGGCGCTCACTTTGACCCAAAAGGAATAACCCCACTTCATAATCAGGGTCCTTGGGGACCATGCTCTCTGCCAAGTTAGGTATCAATAAGTAAGAACAAATTAATAATCACTCCATTGATACAAAAGGGAGATCTGAAATGGTGGGTTAAGCACGGCACTGACGGCTTCCTTCCTTCCTTCCTTCCTTACTTCCTTCCTTCCTTCCTTTCTTTCTTTCTTTCTTTCTTTCTTTCTTATTTATTAATCATTTTATTCCTTTACATTTCAAATGATATCCCCCTTCTTAGTTTCCCCTCCACAACTCCCCATCCCATCTCCTCTCCGTTTTGCCTCTATGAGGTGCTCCTCCACCCACTCACCTACTCTTGCCTCACCATTTCTAGCATCCCCCTGCCAGGAGAATGATCAAGACAAGCAGAGACCTCCACAGGACCAAGGGTTTCCCTTCCCATTAATGCCAGACAAGGCCCTCCTCTGCTACATATGCAGCTGGAGCCATGGGTCCCTCCATGCGTGCAATTTGGCTGGTGTTTTTCTCCCTGGGATCTCTAGGTGGTTCAGTCCAGCCACCTAGCTCAAAATTTTTAACCCAGAATTGTTTCTGTCTAAAGGGAATGAAGGGACAAAAAATGGAGCAGAGACTGAAGGAAAGGCCACCCAGAGACCACTCTACCTAGGGATTCATCCCATCTGCAGACACCAAACTCAGACACTATTGTTGATGTCAAGAAGAGCTTCGTGGCAGGAGCCTAGTATGGCTGTACCCTTAGAGGCTCTGCCAGCACCTAACTAATACAGATGCAGATACTCACAGCACCATTGGGCTGAGCCCAGGGACCTCAATGGAAGAGTTAGGGGAAGGGCTGAAGGAACAGAAAGGGATTGCACCACCATAGTAAGAACAATACTATCAACTAACCGATGGCTTGCTCTCATTTCCCTTCCTCAGCTTTGATTGTTTAAGCTTTCAAGGCTGTCATTCCACTATGTATTACCCAGGGAATGTAATATGATTTTATATACAATTTAATCTAGCCTCATCCCAGAGCAAAACTGCAAACAAGAACAACAAATGAGCCGACAACAGCAAGGCACCTAGACAAAGGCTGAGGAAGGAGGGTCACCATAATTCGGAGGCATCAGAAGAAACTAGCCAACTCTCTGATTCAAATAGACAAGTTTCTGGGGGTTTACAAAGGAGAAGAGAGACCCATAGAAGAATAAGCAGGCTCTTACAAGCTGGACAAAGCTAAGATCCAAGTCCCAAGGGAATGAAATGTAAACACCAAAATGAACATCTGGGTCAGAGTCACATTTCCTTCTCTTGGTCCAATAGTACAAGCCTGAAGATCATCGTTATTATACAAGCCTGGGATCTCCGAGACCCTAAGGGCTACAGAAAGCTGCCCAGTCACTGAGAAGCATAAATTATACAAAAGATGAATTTGTATGTGTGCATGCATGCGCATATGTGCACATGTGTGTGCATGTGCCTGTGTTATTGGTTTATCATAATGAAAAGATAGAATATAAAAAGGTGTTTACCTTGCCCTTACCCAACATGAGCTGGAGGTGGGTTAGAAGGAAAAGTCTCCAAATCCAGCTTAGTTGTCACAGAGAGGCTAGGTTGCAAATGTGCTGTGCTCTACAACAGATGCAAAGGCAGTTAATGCCTCGGTCTGGAAGCCTTGACGCCGGGTTGCTCATCACTGATCATAAAGGGACTGAAGGCAACTAGAGTTATCCAAGAGTCCCCAAACTGTCTACGTATAATTTCCTGAGTGCTTTGACCAATTATCTATCTGGTCGCCACAGGCAGTGGTTCCTTGTAATGTCAGAATCATCCTGCCAGAAGTGTGAACTATGGCTTTAATCCCAGAACTTGGGGGGTAGAAGTTACAGACCTCTTTTGGGTTCAAGGTTGATCTAATCTATATAGAGTTCTACTTCAGCAAGGGCTGCATAATGAAACCCTGTCCCAAATAACAAACAAAAAAAGCTAAGGATGTATGGAGAGGCTCCCTGTAACAGTGGTTCTCAACCTTCCTAACATCTCTGGCTTACCTATGAGCTCTCTATGATCTTCTATGCCCAGGACCCAAACACAGAGAACGGTGCCACCCATGATGGGCTACGTCTTATCTAGCCAACCCACAGAGGCACATGCATAGACAAACCTGCTCTAGAGAGTTCTTCACTCAGACTCTCTTCCCTAGGAATTCTAGATCATTTCAGGTTAAATGTTAAAGCTAGCCATTCCACCTTCATAAGTAAATCTGCCATACTTCTAACCTTTCCTTAAGACCCCACGAGGCTGCAGCCATAGTGTATTCTTCCTTCCCAAAAGCATCAGGGTGGGCCTCCAGCCAATGTATAGGAATTCCATGCAATTTCAATTTCAATTTAAATCTATAACAAGATGTGTGGTAGCTGAAAAATAAGTCCCCATGTTTCAAATTACCAAGATACTGGGATTTTTTAAAATCTGATTTCTGCCTAACTTCCTACCATTGGAAAAGCTCAGGGACTTTTAATACAGCAGGAGGGCGGGAAAGTGAGTGTCAGCCAATCAAAGAACGGAAAGGAAAAAGGAGAAGAGAAGACAGGAGAAAGCGCAATGAGCAGAGACCTGCCCCTGAGTCAAGCAGCTCTGAAGTGAAAACCAGAACAAGAACAGACAGGGAACTAAACCATGACCCATCAGTGCTCTAGAAGTCTGCACTGTTTCCTTCAGGAGGAGAACTTGATCCAGGCAGTTCTCTCCTCCAGGATCCTGTTCTCCATTCTCTCTTCAACAGTTGTCAAGTTTAAGTGAAGAGCTTCAGTGTTTAAGGAAAGCATACTACCCTGTTAAATTTAAAGTTAAAATAATAAGCTCCCCATCTTCCAGATTGCCTTGAAAAGACAAATGTTTTGTACCTGTGCAGGAACTAACAGGGTCTGTGCCTGTTTGCCGACGTATCAAGTGGTCTGGACAGATGTGACTCACCAAGAGCAGTAGGGGCTCTCTTTCCAGAGAACCGTGGCCTTAGAGGTTGTGTGGTATACCGTGTACCTGTGGTGGGTAATGCTTTTTTTTTTTTTCATTCTGCTTCTATATTTTTTTGACCCATCTTATAGATCAAAACTTCTATATTCTGATGAACACAACCACATGTGCAAGATGTTCCAGATCTTTAATGCTAAGTAATCTAGCTCCATTCTAGAATATCTGCTTGATTATTTCAATGCTCTGAAGTTCTTCGTCTTGTGTACTTTTGTCCATTATTTTCTCTGTCTTCTTCTGTTAATCAGAGACATGATTAAGTCTTTATCTAAAAACCATCATATCTATGCCGTCTGTGGGATTGTTGTCTCTTTAAATCCAAGATTCTAGTCATGCCTTCCTGTTTTATAGCATATGTTGAAATTTTTAATTTAACATTAAATGACATGGGTATAAAGTCATGAGGCAATGAATAATATCTTCCTCATAAATATGGGGGCTAAGTTTTCTTCTGACAGAAAATATGTACTGTGACAACTTTAATTCCCCGTTCCCTAGGACCCACATGGTCCCTAGCCCTAGAACTTGCTAACATGGTCTTTACTGACAGCCTGCGGCTATATACCAATGCCATCTCCTTCAGCACTGCTGGAAGTCCTATGCCCTTCCCCAACACTATGTGGATGCAAAAGCCTCCAGTCAGCTTTTCTACAGTCCAGATAATGGTCTGTGCTCTGTGCTGGGTTTCTTGAGGTTTCTTGGCCTAAGAAATCTGCCTATGTGTACAGCCTCATGCTAATCAAAGTGGAGAAGGGAAGGTGGAAACTGAAGAGTCAAAGGCTAGAGTGTCATGCCTGATGGGGCGAGACGCAATCAGAAGAGAACAGCAGAGTGCTGGTGCAGCAACTGCTTCACCCACTTTCCACCTGGATCTACGCCTTTGCACAAAGCGCATCCTCCTAGGAAGCCGGCTTCCTCACACAGGAAGAAGAGCAGAGCTCCTGCTGCAGAGCCCTGGATACAATTCCAGGGTGCCGAATGCAGCCCCATTCCTCCTTACAACAACCTCAGCAGTGACTCTTAGTTCTTGAACAAGACGCCATCTGTACAGTAGGTACCATTGTTAGACATTTAGAAAGTGTCTACAACCCTAAAGACTTTGCCTGCCAACCTTTTACACAGACTCGGAAGTGAGAAGGCACCCATGACTACAAATGTCGGGGAGACATTTGAATGTGACTTCTCAAGCTCTTCACATGTGCTTAGTGAATCTGTGTCTTAAACTCACTTACTCAGAGTGGATCATGAGGAATGTCGCCTAAGAATCACTGTCATACTGTAAGGGCCTCTTACTTTATTCTTTAAAGTGTAATTGCTAAGTAATTTAATTACACCGATGTGTGTGTGTGGTTGTGTTAAATACTGTTATTTTCCTTTCTTTTCCATGATCCTTATCATAACCTAACAGTATGCATGGGAGGTCACAGGCACACTGTGATGCCTCTCCTAGGAAGTGAACTCATTCATTCATTCATTCATTCATTCACTCATTCATTCATTTCATCGACCCCCCAAGAGATCAGACTCCAAAACTGGGCATGGATCCTGAGTTAAGCATAAAATCAACGGCCAACTAACATGGCAGGAATGTGTCCAGCTAAGGTGTTCTGCTTCCTAAGCATAAAAACGCCAAGTCCGAATTCAACCCAATCTCCTCCATTTATTTCCCTCTTCTTCACAGGCTATTTCTCTAGGTAACTAAGACAAGAGTGTATAAAAGACACTGAAGAAGGGAGAAAAGGAATAGAGGGAAGAAAAGGGAAAGGGGAAGAGAAGAAGAAAAAGAGTCAGAAAACATCAAAGGAAGGGAGGAAAGGAAAAATGACCAGGGGGAAGGGCAGGGGGCAGGGCTAGGAGAAAAGAGAACATGGAAGACCAAAGCTCGGAAGTCAACAGACAGTGCAGGGACAGCTCAGCACTGCATTCTAAATATATACTTACACTGCATTTTAAATATATACTCCTAGAGTTAAAGGGAAAAAAAAACCCTAATTTTTCTAGATGGAAACTCAAAGGTGGCCATAATTTCTATTATACTGCCATAAACTGGGGTGAGGGGAGGGGCCAAGGAAAAGGAGAGAGATATTGTGGGGGGAGAGAGAGAGGGGGGGAGGGAGAGGGAGAGAGAGGGAGAGACAGACAGAGAGAGAGAGCACTAAGGCAGTTTAGAGCAGGTTCCTTGCAGCCGGCTTTTCCTGCAGATAGTAGCAGGGCAGACGTTGTGTCCTGTTTGACCCTTCTTCATAGCTCTCCAGCTTCCTGCAGACAGAGCACAGCAAATAACCTGCAGAGGCCACAGGGTCCGTGCTTAGAGGTACCAGTTAGGCCAGAGTGATGCTGCATGCCTTAACTGTAAGCATTCCAGACACAGAGAGACAGGCTGCGTGTTCAAAGCTGGCTTGCCTATGTAGGAAGGTCTCAAAAGCAGAGAAAAGAACTGCCCCAATCTGGGTCATGTAATTTCATTAATTTTATAGGACAGATACCTTAACTCTTGATCTAAAAAAAAAATGAATGAGACTAAAATGTGCAAATGTTTGTTTTTGCTGGCTATGTCCAATGAATATCTAGGTTACAGTATCTGAAACAGCAGGATCATTTCAGTCTGAGAGAGTTCCTGAATTTTTACAAGCATCCCTACCACCGCCGCACGTGTGTGTATGTGTGTGTGTGTGTGTGTGTGTGTGTGTGTGTGTGTGTTGCATATATGTGTGCTCACACATGTTCTCTTATGTGTATACATACAAAGGACAGAGGTTGATCTCATGCCTCTCCCTCAGTCTGTATTTTACTGAACCCAGGACTTGCCACTGCGGCAGAAATAGCTCACCAGCAAACCCAGGAATTTGCTTGTCTCTGCCCCCACAGGATTGGGTTACAATCCAGCACTATCAAGCCTGGATCTGAACCCAGGTCCATATGCTGGAGCAGCAATCACTTTACCCCCTGAGCCCAGCCCTGTTCCTTTCTTTCTTACCTTGAGGTTATCAGAGCAGGAAGCCACACCCCATCGGCGCTGTCTTCCACCTGAAACCCAAGTTCACAGTGTTACTTTCAAAATCAGAGAGAAAGCTCTCAACAATATGCTGTTAGTTTTTTGTGAGGAGAAGTGTGAGTTCAACTTTGTATTTTTTAATTATTATTTTTAAAATATGATTTAAATATTAGCCCGCAGATCAAATGAGTGGACAGTTAAAGGACAAGGACATCAATGCCAGTGAATTTTCAGTCTGCTTGGCTCTCAGTTTGATGTTCCCCACGTCCGTGAGTGCTTGTCATGAGTACACTGAACAGAGACTCTGTACTGTTTAACCCTTTCATCTTCTGTTTCAATTCTTGGTTCTCTCACTTCTTTGATGACAGCAACCCACCTTCCTGACACTGCACAGTTACAAGGGTCGCTCTCATAATATGCTCAGTGAAGGAACTCCACTGATTTCATGTATGTGTAAATACATCCGAAAAAAAGACAAGCTACTGGAGCCTGGACTATGTGGTGTGTTACAAAAAGGAAGTGAGACATTGTCCTGAAAACAAGGTGGAGAAGGAGAGCCAGCCTGGAAAATTGTCTACTGACCTCCACAGGCACACCTTGACTTTCATGCATAGCCCCAACTGATGGTGGTGATGATGATGGTGGTGGTGGTGATGGTGGTGGTGGTGGTGGTGGTGATGGTGATGATGGTGGTGGTGGTGATAATGATGATGATTTTTTAAATTTTTTTGTGATTTTATGATCAAACGATTCTACTAGCACTAAGCAGTGTACCTTAGTCTTTAAACTTACATATAACTTGTACTCTCACTATCTGGAGTTCGAGAAATAGATCTGATAGAGGTTGCTTTAATCTAAAGGAAGACACCGTTCTGTGTGTTAGAGGAAAGAAACTTTATATCCAAGATAAATTCCATGTATGCCAATTCATACTACCACTCAAAGCATATGATAGAGACATGGAGACAATAAGAACAACCCCAAGCTCAGCCTAAGGAGTTCTGGGAACTAAAAATAACTCATGGTATCTCTTGAGACAAACCCCAGTGTTCTGAGTCACTCGTCTCCTATCTCAGTTTTATATTTAACCCTCTTTCAAATGGCATTCCAGGGATGAGATGATGCCATTGCTGGCAGGATGTGATGATGTCATCGTTGCTGTTCCGTGAGGATGTGTTAGCTGCCTCCCCTTGTTGCACAATTGCTATGTAACCTTATATGTAAATTTGGGATATTCTGAAAAGTGTTGGAGGAGACTGAAAATTCATAATCAAGTAAATAAGATACTGCTGTAGCTTGTATTCTACTTGTTATGAACAACACAACTAAGGTCTGTATTGTGTGTGTGTATCTGTGTCTGTGTGTATGTTTCTCTGTGTGTATGTTTCTCTGTATGTATGTCTCTGTGTGTGTATGTATGTATGTGTATGTGTCTGCCCCTGTGTGTTGTATGCATGTAGAACATTCACATTAATGTGTGGATACATGCTGTCTGTGTACATGCAGAGACCAGAACAGAACACCCCATGTCTTCTGTCTCCCTCTCTTTATGCTTTAAGACACAGTCTCTCACTGTACTGCAAGCTTGTCCTTTGGGCAGACTGGGTCATGCAGCCATGCCTGGATGTAAGGTACCTGATCTGAGATCCTTGTGCCTGCCGAGCAAGTCTCCTACTCACTGAACCATTTATGTAGACCTGTGTTTTCAAAACAACTTATTTTTTTTAATGAATCAGTATTTATTTCAATTTCAAAAATAATGATCTACTACTTATTTTGTTCTGGGAATATCAGAAAATGTTTTCTTAGTTGAGCAAACTATCAGTTCACTATTATTTTATACTTTCAATGAGCCCTGTACCTTCATTAACATGAAGATTTAATTTGATTTTTAAACTTAGGCCTCCACCGTATGAATAATAAGGTAGTAACATTTGTATGGGTTTGGAGAAAGGAGAATATACATTATTAACTGGCAAAATTTCTTCCAAGTAAGCTTAGCCATCAAAAAATGTGATTTTATTATATGGTTAAACAAAAATGCACATTATACTGTGGCAACAATTGTTCCTGAGTTTAGGCTTTCTGCTTTATATTTTCCTAGCACTATAATTTACTATAAATGATAATAAATCTCTTGTGACAAGGCGCTATATTTTATTGTTTGCTTGAAGAATTGTGTGCTCATTCACATACTGGCTTATCAAAAACACTAAGTAGGTATTTAAATTTTCAGAAAATTCATGCTTTGTTCATCTTGACATACATATGCCCTAACAAATGAAGAGACAACCACATGGTCACTACTTTACACAGAGGGTCACTACTTTACACAGAGTGTCACAGTGTCTGGGAAGCCAATGAATTGGGGGTATGTAGAGGTCTGGAAAGATCCCCAGGGTCCACGCTCACCTGTTGTGTGATGTTTTCTCCACAGCCCTGACCCTGCATCTGTGAAAGGGAAGTAGCCTTGTGAGGTTGGGCAAAAGTCTCACAGTGAACCTATGCAGCCACTCTTGTGAGAGTGTCAGCCACTGCAAGCAGAGCATCTCCCAAGTTGTGAGACAAGGAAGGTTTCCAATTGGGAAAGTTCTGGAGTTAGACAGTTTCTGTTTCTCTTTTGATGTGCACCTCAGGCATAAGTCGCCTCTCAGCAACCTTAAACAGTGTTCTTGATAACCTTATGCATGAACTGCTTTCATGGTATGGAATTTTCCACTTGTTCCTACCATGTCAGTGCTTACCAATTTCAGGTTTGGCAGTACACTGGACTTGTGATTTTTCAGATCAGAGATGATTAACCTTCATCCTCACACAAATGAACACAACTCTTATAGGTTTCAGAGAGGCCGATGTTGTGGCCAATCCTGTCTTCCTCTAGAAGAGGTGGTCAAAGGGAAACATGAGTGTCTGTACTACATGAGGAAGCCAGCCACCAAGGGGGAGCAGCTGTTTCCTGAAGCTTACAGGGCTTCTGGGAAAGTTGTGGGATGTGGAAAGCTGTGGAAAGACTGTGGTCAGAGGCTCCCATGAGTCTGCGCACTGAGACCCACCCACCTTGTATACTCTGAAGGGGGTGGTCTCATGTTTCCGCTGAATGATCTCCAAGGTCCCTATGATCTGCTGTCTTCACACACAGTGCATATTGCACAGGGTTCTGAAAAACAAAACACTCAATAGAAAGCAAAGATCTGCCATTAAAAACAAGTACTCACAGTAGAAGTAGCTTAAAATGATAATATGCATTCTGACTTAGATTCGCCGGTGCATTTTTTACATTTTCAATTTTTACTTCCTTTTATGTCATCTTTTGTCTCTGAGCTGTTATAATTTTGGTGATTTTTTTTCCCACTTAACTTTCTGAGCACACTGTTAAAATGACTACTGGACTATTATTCAAAGCCAAGTGCCTGACCACACCATTATTGACGATGCATTTGCTCTACTGATACCCAAAACATGCTCATCAAGTGGCATCAATACACGCAGCACAGAGGTTCTTCCAGGGATAGTGGGAGGAGCAGCTCAGCTCTGCCCTTATTGGGTTCCAAGTAATGAGGCATAAAGACCAATGTCATCTGGCTACAGAAAAGCTCTGAGACGATCAGTCAGGAAGACACAGAAAGAGAGTACCTGGGAGCTGCAGAACAGATGAGGGTGGGCAGCTTGGCCAGCAACATAGAGATGGGAGGGAGATTTTAGTAGAAATCACCATTAGATAAACAGTCTTGCATTAATAAAGGGATGCACCTTTTACCGAGAGGAAGAATGAGCACAGGAATCTGTGGGACACTAATAACTTGAAGTATTCTGCTTAGATCTTAGACCTCATCACCTGGCAAGTACAGACACAGTACAGTCTCATTACTTTAGAAAAGGTACCATAGGGTCCTTGAAATCTATGAATCAGGCATGAGAGACCTGGTAAGAACACGGTGTCACCAGCGATCTGTCCTTGTGATGTGATCTCCATAGGTCATAGCCCCCGAATCAGAATGTTAAAATTCTCAGTATAAATTCTTTATAACTGTTGACATTTATTGAATACAACACATCACAGCAGGAGCTGTGAAGAACCATAAGGAATATGATGTCTTCCCTCAGGAATGTTATATTGGTTCAATATGTATTTGTTGTGCTTTGTGTTATTGTCCTAAACACATAGAATTTTGCAAATTATACAAAGAAAAATTATTAGATATCATTCACTTAATCAAGAAAAAAAACAAATAAACATTACTAGTCTGCATTGGAAATGTAACTGAAATAAATACCTTAAAAAAAAGTAGAAATAAAAATAATAATTTAAATAAATAAATAAATAAAATAAAGTTAAACACACACACAGGAATGTGCATATATATAGTGATTAAAGGACAGAAAATACCCTACCTAAATGAATTAAAAATGAAAGCAATAGCTCGGTGCACCTTTCCCACCAAAGGGATACAACTATCTCTTGTGAGGATATGCCAGTGCCTGGCAAATACAGAAGTGGATGCTCATAGTCATCTATTGGATGGAACACAGGGCCCCCAATGAAGGAGCTTGAAAAAGTACCTAAGGAGCTGAAGGGATCTGCAACCCTATAGGAGGAAGAACAATATGAACTAACCAGTATCCCCCAGAGCTCTTGTCTCTAGCTGCATATGTAGCACAGGATGGCCTAGTCAGCCATCAATGTGAGGAGAGGCTCTTGGTCTTGCAAAGATTATATGCCCCAGTACAGGGGAATGCCAGGAGTGGGTAGGTTGGGATCTGGGCGTGGGGAGGGTATAGGGGACTTTTGGAGAGGAAACTATGAAAGGGGATAACATTTGAAATATAAATGAAGAAAATATCCAATAAAAAATAGTATACAATGCGTTATAGTTGGAAAAAAACCAGTTTCAACACAGACGCTACAGAGAAAAAAAATAATTGATCTTGAATGTCTGAGTTTTCAACTCTGTGCTATTTTTTAAAAGTGTTTCTTTTATTAGACATATTAGCCTATATCATAACTGTGTTTTTACGAAGAAAACAAGAATGTTTTGCTCAATAGATGCCATGTTCTAAAAAAAAGAAAGAAAGAAGTAGATTGGACCTATAAATAGAAGGTAGAGTAAAAGCAGGGTTCATTTTCTGGCTCAGGTACCCCAGGCCCTTCCTCATGCTTCCCATAGGCTTCCATTCCTAAATCTTGGATGAGTGCTCTGCTTTCCATTCGTAAGGTCTGGGATGCGTGCTCTGCTTTCCATTTGTAATGTCTGGGATGCCTTCTCTGCTTCCCTCTTTCTCTTCCAGCAGCATCCATGAGGAACCCAGGTCAGCCAATTGTATGTTGGTCACTTCCCCATGGTCTCTCACCATGCACTCAGCTCTCTCCTCTCAGGTACCACATGCAGACACCCCCACTGACAGACAGTGAGTGCATAGTCCATGCATGGGAGCACTCAGCGCTCCATGTTCAGGCTCACGACCCATTCTACAGCATTGGTAAAATTCATTCAGAGCTTTCAGCGTTCTATGGCTCCCCAGCTCATACAACTATGAACGTCATTTATTTATTCTCAGAACACATTTCTGGCTTCTGCAAACACATCAGAGTCTTCTTGCAAGCAAGCTCCAGGTGACTGCTCATATTCCACCATATGTTAACACAACACTAGAAATAAACTGCCCAAAACACTGTGAATTATCTTTGTTATTCAGAGGTACACAAGAATAAATTTCTAGCTTTCCATTTGGTTCTTTGGAATGGGTTTAGCAATCTGAGAGAATTTCACACTGAAATATTCTTACACCTAAACCTTGAGGACCCTGACAATTATTTTTAAAAATTCCATCAGCCCGTCAGTCAGTCCGAAACTTTCCTTAAACATGTACTAGTGACATTATCCACTTTAGAACTAGTCACTTTGGTATGTGACAGCTTGAGTTACATAAGCACTGTGTTCTCCAGTGTTTGGAGAAGCACAAACTTACCAGGTGTGAACACAAAGCCCCCGAGACAGTTTATTTCATGCAATCGATCAATAAACACAAATGCCTCCAGACTGATATGTGGTGTTGCAAAGCACCATAGTTCCTAAGACCTTAAAGTATGTGTTCTTAGCCAGATATAGACTATTCATAGAATAATGTAAGGTTCAAGCTAGTTCCCAAACTTTATATAAGGAATGCACTGAGTGGTAGATTTGTTTATACTCAGTGCTATGTGAAACGTTATTCATAACTTCTCAGAAATCAGCTTCCAATAAATACCTTAAGTTATTTAAAAACTTTTCCAAAGGGCAGTGGTTTCTCAGGAAGCTCCTCTGTGGTCTTTCATATCTTGAAACTGATGAAAATTTTCTACCTGATTCCCTCCAAATCTTCAAAACTTTCAAAAAGATTTTGCCTCATAACGATCTTCTATATATCCCAGTCTGTTTAAAAACATCATAAAAGGCTGTTGGGTCATGTTTTATCCTAAAGCTACGCAGGAAGTTTTAAATGCTACAAGTATTATATCAGAATATCACAAAATATTGATGTGAATGAAAAATAGTACACATTGGCAAATGCTGGACCTGACAGAATGGTTTGTAATACAAAATAAGACAATAGATTTTACAAATGGGAGAGTGTGTGAAAACACATATATACAAAGACACACAGACACATGCACACATGACATGGACACTGACACTGACTGACACTGGTGACACACACACTCACCGCAGAACTGTCCAGCCACTAAGGGCAACTAGATTCTGCCACTTGGAAAACAATGGCTGATAATGATAATCGGGTGATAAAGATAATAGTATTAAGCTAAATAAGCCAGACTCATAAAAATAATGTGATATTTCTCTCACATACAGAATCTAGACTCATGGTAACTACTTAAAAAGAGGAAGGAACCATTAAAAGAGGATGAGATGGTGAGATTTTTTGGTTTTGTGGTACTGGGGCTTGATCCTGGGATTTTATGCTAGATGTCTTGGTTATTTTATTGTTGTGATAAGATACCACCATAAGGTAACCTACAAAAGAGTTTGTAGGGGCCTTGTGGCTTCAGAGGGTGAGTCCATGACCATCATGACAGGGATCAAGGCACCAGGTAAGCAGGGGTGGTACTGGGGCAATAGCTGAGAGCTTATATCTTGATATGGCAATCATAAAGCAGAGAGCTAAGAGAGAATCTTGGAAAGGTGTAAGGCTTTAACACATCTATTCCAACAAGACCACACCTCTTAATACTTCTCAAACAGTTCCACCAAACTGGGAACCAAGCATTCCAGTCTGTTAGCCTATGGGGGCCATTCTCATCCAAACCACCAGATAGGATAAGTGCTCTACCACTGAGTCTCATCTCCAGCCGATGGAGAAGCATTAAAAATGATAAGATTAAAAATCCACTACATATACAGTTACACTATCATAATGAAGCCCAGAGTTTTGTAAAGTGAGCATAGATTAGCAAAAATAACTAGATTAAAAATAATAGATAGCTGATAGACAGACAGACAGATAGACAGACAGACAGATAGATCTATGTAAGACATTCTGTACTGCTAAGAGCACACATGAACTAAGAAAAAGCAGGGAACCATCAACAATACAGCAGTTGGGGACTACAACTGAGGATGAAAAAACAAGCTCAGCAGAAGGACATGAGTGCACAGAGGGACCAAAGGAGAAGTCAGGGTTGGTGAACCTGAACTCTAATACCATCACAGTAGGATCAAGTCACCACAGATCTAAACAGACTGTGATGGGGTGGCTGTGGAGAGGTAGTTTGGTGGCAATTTGCAGTATGACAATGTAAACATGATTATTTGGAGATAGTAAATCTAAGGTCTCTCTGAGTACCTACATGTGTGTGCCACTGTGGTGTATGGTGTATGGATTTTAACAGCATCTAAATCAATGTTTCTCAACCTGTGAGACATGACCCTTTTGAAGGGTCTCATATCAGATGTTTATATTCATAACAGTAGCAAAATTACAGTTATGAAGTAGCAACAAAAATAATTTTATGGTGGGGGTCTGTGAAGAACTGTACTGAAGGGTCACAGTATTAGGAAGGTTGAGAACCACTGGTCTAAAGAAATGTGAGGACAAAAGAGAAGACAGCTTTGCTGGAGGGGTCTCTTTTAGGTAAGAGAGCATGCGTATGTCCATGAGTCAAAAAACAGCACCTAGTAGAGAAAGATGAATTAAGAAGCACGAGGGAAAGAACAAGCATCATTTTACAGGAGACAGGAGGATGCCCTATCCAAAGTACAAGGTGTCTGTGCGAAGTGTTCAGGATGGTAATTACTAGATACACGTGGCCACTGGGCAGTCATAGTGTAACTGAGGAAAGGAACGTTTCATTTTGATTCTTTAAAGTGTATTTATTTATTCATCAAGAGGTTTCACTGAGAAGTCCTGCCCTGGAAGTTGGTAGGCCCTGGATTCAATACATTGCTGCTACCTTGATGTTTCCTGAACTACACGTGTGTGTGTGTGTGTGTGTGTGTGTGTGTGTGTGTGTGAGAGAGAGAGAGAGAGAGAGAGAGAGAGAGAGAGGGAGGGAGAGAGGGAGAGGAAGGGAGGGAGGGAGAGGAAGGGAGGGAGGGAGAGACAGAGAGGGAGAGACAGAGAGAACCTAAGATTTCCCCGAACTCTTACCACTTACTGTGGACCAAAAAAAAAAAAAAAAAAAAAAAGGCTTCCAGATACCATTTCTGCTCAGCATAAGACCTTTTTCCTTTCTTGGAAAGTTGGCTGTAAAAGCATGAGCAAAGTAAGTGTTTGGAGCTCTGGAGTCCACTTGAGATTAAGACCAGGTTTTGGGGAGTAAAATGAGAACACATGAGAGACAGATGCTGTACCACCATCCTGTGTTCCCCCTTCTGACAACTACTTCAGAAGCTGGCCAGGAAAAATCGACTTGACTGGTATGGGAGGGACTGGCCTGGAAAGTGGTCAAAGCCAGAATGGGATCATTTGACTGCGGCAGTGCCCGGTCCTACTGCAAAGTAAGAGTGCTTCAATGTCTATCTGACGCTGGCAGGAAGTGTGCTTGCTCACCTAGTGGGTTGGAAACAAACTGATGGAAACCCAGGAATCAGCTACATATGGAAACAGCAGTACAAAATGGGATCAAGAAAAACCAGCATAGACGTGTTAAAAATGTGATGAAACCAGTCCAAGAGATCCGTTTGGGCAAAATTAGCATTTATTGTTTACATGGAAGAAAGACCTTCATGGTAGGATATGTTCAGACATTAGTAAGTCCACGATTAGATGAAATTTAATGCTACAGTTGTTAACTTCCTCACACAGGCATGAGTCACTGAGAAAATTCCCTTGTTATGAGCCTGCCATTCCTAGACGACACGCTCAAACCTTGCCACACACAGTTACCGCAGAGATCATTCCATTAACAACATGAACCGAGACATGGTTCAAAGCCAATCACTCCACACCCAAAGGGGAGCGGGCAGAAGCTTCGAAGTCAACTCTGCATTCAGGGTACCTAGTTTAAGGAAAGTGCATTTTCAACTAAGACAGGCTCATAAAATACACTTGGTAGCATCTATGACGACACCCTAAGGCTTGTCTATTGAGGGCCACTCACGACAAGCCCATGGTTACCGTGGGTATCACTTTGGTGTGGGTAGCCTGCTGCCCTCTTTCATATTTATTCATAATGGCAGCTTATCAGTGAATGGTTTTTTAAGAGCTTTTTACGATGTCTGTGGTTGGTCCCATTCTCAGCCTAAACAAGACAGCACAGTGTTGGGCATGGACCTTCCCAACGTGGGATAAAGCTGATGTCACAGCAGAGCACACCCTGACGTGAGCCTCTGGGACCCAGCCATCATCTTAAGTCATCTTAAGTCCTGGTTGAGGGCATTGGTTCATCTGTGGGTAAGAAGCAACATGTCATCCCAACCACACAACTTAACTGGTGACGATGGAAATAAATATATCTTTAAGTCCAAATTTCTCTTCTAATTTAGACCAGTAACCATTATCTTTTGACTTCACGTTTATCAGAGTATAATATCAGGAACAGAGTATCATGCTAGCGTGGCTGAGGTGTTTTACATGTCTCTCTGGAAGTGTGTTTCAAAAGTCTAAGAGAACCTGAGATAACTATCTAAAGGGCAGACACTGCATATAGAATGAGACGAAACGCAAGTCTGGAAGCAAAGACAAGGGTACTGTTTTTAGAAAAGCCAAATTCAACTTCACACATTCCTGTGCCACCTCTAGCTACAGTCACGTTATGTGAACATCCTTGCACCTTAATTCCCATCCCTATAAACTGGGAAGAATAATACCTCCTAGGATTACAGTGAAGCTGAAGTAAGAGGCTGTATGTAGAGAGCCAGGTGTTGGACTTCCCTATAACCATAGCACCTCTGGACCCTACAGCCAGAGGAGCCTGGGCTATGTAGCCAGCTTGGGCTACGTAACTAAACTAAATCAACAGTACAAGTAAAGAGCTTTGTGAATGTGTGACATCTAGTCCACGCACCTTGGAGCTTTAAGGAGTATTCTAGTTACGTTGATCAAATAAAATCTGAATCATGTGTTTGAATAACAAAAGAAACAAAGCACCAGGCAGCCCTTCCCTTGCTTAGCATCTGATATGCCTGTTTAAGCAGAAAGCTGTTTTCTTCTTTTCATATGGTAATAGCTTTGATCTAGGAGATAAGATACCTTCTCTGAAAGCCTTATTTAGTGTGCTCAGCTTTAAACTTGTGACTCCCCACAGGCATTCACACAAAGGGAATAGTCCCCTGGGCTGGTAAATGCCGGGTATAAGACACATACCTAATCCAGAGACCCCTAGCATTGCAAGTCCAGGGCTCAGACCACAGGCACGTTTCCAAGGGTGAACAGATGGGACTCTGCCTAAATTTATCCCACACCTCACCAAAATTCTGGGGTGTGTTCATGTATAGTTATCAGCTGTCTCCCACTACTTTCATTTACTTCCGTTCCTTGGAATAAACACTCCATCCCAATTTGTTCCTCCTAAACCTGTTGATTAGTCCCTCCAAAGTACACATTTTAATAAATGAGTATCTCCCTTCTAGATTTACATAACCTATCACATTTCATATTGCACTTAATTCAATTGGAAAACAGGGCCAGATTCTCCCTCATTCGCAATACTTTTGACTTGCCACCTGTAAGAGAAGGCTGGGGCCTTAGCAACACTTGTGCTCTCTATCGCCACCTGCTGTTAGCACAAGCCTAGAGTCAGCGGAGAGGACTAGCCCAGTTTAACTTGAGAGAATGTGTAGGGAGTACCTCATTAAGACAGAGTGTCCTCCCTCTCCTCCTCTACCCCAGACTACAGGTTCAAGCAAGGAAATGAGCAGGCAAATGTTAAACAAACCACACAGAGTAATTGCCTTCTGACCAATACCTTTGCGTCTGAAAATATCCTAAGAAAATTAGAGAATTCATTATAAAAGAAGAAAAAAGCAGGAAAGCAATGAATGTAATTTCCATAGCAAACATCCATGCTTCCTTCCAACTTCTAACTCCCTGTGAGAGGGCACACTCCTTAAAACTTCATCAGAAGCAAATAGGTCCAGGAAACCAAGCCACGGTCCCTGAGGGTTTTAGAAAAATATTTATTACTATTTTTCAAAAAGACTCTGGCATACGCCCCCTGCCCCGCTTTTCTGGGAGGGAGAGGGGTGGAATTCATTTACATGACTGAACCTAGGACACACCAGAAACACTGGGAAGCCAGTTCCCCAAGGATCCTAGGACAAATCTCCCCGTTTCCAGATGCCCTTATAGGGCTAGAGTCATACTTCCTATAATGCTGACAGCCCAGTGTATGTGTCGCACATGGGTTTTGGCTTTGAGTCACGTTCCACCAGTATGTTTCCCTGAGACTTTTGATTTCCTCTTTGAGGGCTGGCACTGACTTCCTGCTTGCTCTTATAAGAAAATGTCTACAACTGAAAACTGAAAATCTGCAAGATTCCTTCCTTAAGTACACAAACACTCCAAGTCTGGTCACTTTGCTATTGTTCTGCTGGATTCTCTCTCTGTCTTATCGCTGATCAAGTAACCTTTTTAGAGGGGGGGCAAAAAACATTGTACAAGACTCAAGCAAAAGAGCTGAGTACATCATCTCACCCATGCATACCGTAAGTGGCCACCTTAGTGAATTCCTCATCTACTGGGAGGGTTGGTTGGGGTAGAATGTTCTCTTGAAGTCACTAAGTAAACCCCTGTTTAGAAGTCAAAACAACAACTTCCTTCTCCATACAATTTCAAGGATTTGTTTCTCCCATGCTGTCAATCAAAAAGGTTGGGCTAGGGCAGAGTTGGCTGAAGTTGTAAGAAGCTGCTACGTTCGTTTTACTGCCCAGGTGCACACAAACATTTGCTGAGTCATTTATAAGGATGTAAGAAGTCAGGTCCCATGGCATGAACCAAGGCTGGTGTGTCAGTCTTTCCTTCTGGATTTCCTGGCACTTAATGACCTGCATCATAATAAAAACATACTTTCCAGTCTGTGAATGTCTTGAATGTCCTCTGTCACACACCCTTCTCCTTCTGTCCCATCTTGTCTGTATGATTTGTGGAGAGGTAGTCTTCTGTCTTCACCCTTTCAAGTGTTTTGATTATAAAGCTCCAAGCTACATTTCAAATGCACAGAATATTCTGAGATTTTCATGAGTTGGTTGTATATTTCAATAATCTAGTTCCTCTTAGTTAATTATTAAAAACCATCCATTTGGAACTAACTATGGAGTTACTGAGAATTTGAGGTGTGAATTTTATAGTAAAACCTAGTATTATAATGCTGACACTTTTTAACAGTAGTGCAGGATGATAATATACTCTAAATGGAAGGTGGAAGGGGGGAAAGGCAAAGGGAGAAAGGGAGAGGCAAGGGAAGGAAGAAGAGAGGTGAAAATTAAAGTTAAAACACAACGCATCTGTTTCCTGAGAAGTTAAAGGTGGTTAATCCTCACTGAGAGCAACGAAATCGAGACTTCTTATCTTCCTGTTCTGAGTGGGCGTCGGTCGGGCTTCTCTCTGTGACTTCCCTTAGCTTTATGAATGGCCGTTCTAAAAACACTGCCCAAGTTACTCAATTATAAAAAGCCCAACCACTTACCCCTGTGACTGAGCCTGCCCCCTGGATACAGCAAGCCATTGGTGGCTCTCAGGTGGACTTGTGGTTTCAGAGACTGCTCCAACTCTCCTGGCTCCCCTCATCACATTGCAGGCTAGAGAGCTCACCTCAGAGCCCACATCCCACCCCAGATGAGCCTCACCCTTCCCTTCCCTTCCCTTCCTCACTCATTCCACCTTTCTGACCATTGCTGGTAGATATAATTGGGAGTTTAAGACTTGAAAGATTTCACTGTGGCTTCCCACATAGTTTGGACTTTAAAAAAAAAAATATCATCAAAGAAGACAGCAAAAGTGCAAGGCCAAGTTGCCTATACTACACATGTGGCTACTCACATAACTTGCCATGTTCTTTCTTTAAATAGGAAGTCTCGGGCCTCTTCTCTTTGAGGAATGCTTGGAAAGAACATTGAATAACAATGTCAGAAATCCTTCCAGCACTGCAGAGGCTGCTCACACTTCAAGCCACTCACACCTTTCGCTGTTGACATGTAACTGCACTGTACAGCATGTGGCTGGCTTAACAAGGTAATTGTGTGCAGATGATGTGGTCAGCCACTTGAAGTGGCTAACTCCCTTACCCCCTCCCACCATCGCCCCCCGCCACCCCTGCTAATCATCCATGGATGGATTGAAAAAGTTTTAAAACTGGCCCACTTAAATGGGCTGTTTTCATGTTATAAATCTATAGTGTGTTGTCTCCAAAATTAGTCTTTGCCGATATACTCAGTTTAAACTTATAGTCAGAAACACCAACTATGAGAGGAAGCCAGTGACAAATGATGTAGCTTTAGGGAAAGCATGGGATGGTCCCAGAATCTTTCTATGTCCAATGAGAATTGGAGATAAACACACACACACATACACACACACACACACACACACACACACACACACACACACACACGCAAAGAGAGACAGAGAGAGAGAGAAAGAGAGACAGACAGAGAGCCAATAAACAACACAGGTCCTAAATGAATGCACAGTGTATAAAATTGGTCCTTACAGAAACTAAGTAGCAGTTCTAAGAAACAGAGACTAGCTTAGATACATTGTTTACTTTTAACATCAACACACGAGCAGGGGATAAAGCTGTGCTTTCCTTGATTTAACCTCCCTCCACGAGCCTGCAAGCTATTTGAGTAGCAAGAGGCTTCATCACTAATTGTAGACACTTGGGGAAGTCAGTAAAAATATATTATGCACTGATGCTTAGTTTATAGCCGGATTATAACTAGATACAACCGTCTATGGTTTTGCTGTTATGTAAACAAGTGCTTTACTTCAAAACAGAACAAACCCCAACAACATCGTTAGATTATGGGTTTTAGGATAAGTTAAAAAAAAAAAATCCAAGCCTGGACCTCAGTACAGCCATGTTTAAAATATCCCAACTGAACCCCTACTGGCCTCCTTATACCTCTTTCTTCTCCCACTATATTCCCTGACACTTAGCTTCTGAACACAGCCATTTGGTCTGAACTCATAAACTTATTTTTCTAGAAAAGCCATGCCCAGTCATTCCCCTTGCCTCCCTGGACCCTGAAGACAAGTTCTTACATAAAGAGTGCTGAAAATCTCCCTGGGAACCTACATCCTTGGCTTTCATATCTTTCAGCCATCAAAATGGTTATCTCCAGTGACCAAAGATCAAATGCCTGTATTTCAGATACAAAAGTTGCACATAGGAATTCTGGGAGGAGAGGAGGCATTTCAAATGGCTATAAGCACCCTTCTCCTCTCAGTAGAAGAACACCAAGAGACTACAGCCCCGTAAAGAAAAAAAAAAATCCAAAACAAAGAAAAATATTTTTTTTAATTTCTAGGGGCCCATGGTATTTGCCTCTTGAGCTATTTGAGTCTTGAGAAGTTTTTATGTCAGTAGCCAGAACTGGCAAAGAGATTTTTAAGAAGAAAAGATCAGAGAAATAATCGTTTATTTCTAAGTTATATTTCATCAGGAGGGGTGAGAAGATGATATGGAGAAAGTTTTACTTCTTGGTGTTGTGCTGGAAACACAGCGCCTTTTTTTTTTTTCCTGGCGAGCTAAAGTGTGCCAGCTTTTTCAGACGGAGGAATGTGGAGTGTCAAGGGGTCAGGATCAATCCGGTGTGAGTTGATGAGGCAGGAAGGTGGGGAGGAATGTGAGGAATGTCCCTGTTTGTGTAGGACTCCATTCAGTTCTTTGGCGAGCCGGCTCCCGGGAGCGTATAAAAGCCAGCGCCGCCCGCCTAGTCTCACACAGCTCTTCTCTCCAAGAAGACTCAGCCAGATCCACTCCAGCTCCGACCCCAGGAGACCGACCTCCTCCAGACGGCAGCAGCCCCAGCCCAGCCGACAACCCCAGACGCCACCGCCTGGAGCGTCCAGACACCAACCTCCGCCCCTGTCCGAATCCAGGCTCCGGCCGCGCCTCTCGTCGCCTCTGCACCCTGCTGTGCATCCTCCTACCGCGTCCCGATCATGCTCGCCTCCGTCGCAGGTCCCATCAGCCTCGCCTTGGTGCTCCTCGCTCTCTGCACCCGGGTAAGCCCCGGGACTGACGGAAGGGACGGAGGGAGGGCAGAGTGAGCTGCGATCACAGACTGACCTCCCTCCCCTTCCTCTCCGCAGCCTGCTATGGGCCAGGACTGCAGCGCGCAATGTCAGTGCGCAGCCGAAGCAGCGCCGCACTGCCCCGCCGGCGTGAGCCTGGTGCTGGACGGCTGCGGCTGCTGCCGCGTCTGCGCCAAGCAGCTGGGAGAACTGTGTACGGAGCGTGACCCCTGCGACCCACACAAGGGCCTCTTCTGCGATTTCGGCTCCCCCGCCAACCGCAAGATCGGAGTGTGCACTGGTAAGACCCTCAGCCCCATTCCAGCCCCCTTTGCAGAGGCCTCACCTTTTGGTGTTGGACCACCACCTCTCTCAAGTCCAGCGTGATACCCTCTAGAAAAAGAAAAGCCCCTATCCGCAGCTGCTTCCAACCGGCCCCCTGCAGTCCTGACCCTAGCTCGTCACCTTGACATGTACAGTGATATAGCTAGCTGTTCTGATCCCTGTGACCCTACGCCTGACCTACAACTTTGTCTTCCTCTCCCGCAGCCAAAGATGGTGCACCCTGTGTCTTCGGTGGGTCGGTGTACCGCAGCGGTGAGTCCTTCCAAAGCAGCTGCAAATACCAATGCACTTGCCTGGATGGGGCCGTGGGCTGCGTGCCCCTGTGCAGCATGGACGTGCGCCTGCCCAGCCCTGACTGCCCCTTCCCGAGAAGGGTCAAGCTGCCTGGGAAATGCTGCGAGGAGTGGGTGTGTGACGAGCCCAAGGACCGCACAGCAGTTGGCCCTGCCCTAGCTGGTGAGTTGTCACCTTCAAAGTTACTGTTATTCATTCTCCCCAACTTCAGGGCCAATGCCCAAGTCCACCAAATTAAGGGGAAATTGTCCTATCCGGATGTTTTACCTTGTGTTTGTGTGTTCTGCTCTCACAGCCTACCGACTGGAAGACACATTTGGCCCAGACCCAACTATGATGCGAGCCAACTGCCTGGTCCAGACCACAGAGTGGAGCGCCTGTTCTAAGACCTGTGGGATGGGCATCTCCACCCGAGTTACCAATGACAATACCTTCTGCAGACTGGAGAAGCAGAGCCGCCTCTGCATGGTCAGGCCCTGCGAAGCTGACCTGGAGGAAAACATTAAGGTACATCCTCTGCCCCTAGTCACTCCGTTTTACAGAATGACAGGGAAGAGAACCGAGCTGGCTGTCTCACCTCCCATGTTATTAGAGGCCTGTTGTCTCCAGAAATATCTAACCATGGAGCTGTCTGGCTAGAATGAGAGATGCTGTAACAACAGCTGCCAGTTTTCCACTACAAAATTCCCCGTGGTGCTAGTTAATTCAAGACACTCCAAATGAGGCCATGGCTATTTTTGGAAAACTGGCAAATGAAACTCCCAGTCTCTCCCCTCAGAATATAAACACAAGTCAGATGACATAGGGCTAGTCTACAAAGGCTTGAGGAAGGCCACTCCCGTTGTAGTAATTGCTGTTTCTCCTTCTGTCTTCCTTAGAAGGGCAAAAAGTGCATCCGGACACCTAAAATCGCCAAGCCTGTCAAGTTTGAGCTTTCTGGCTGCACCAGTGTGAAGACATACAGGGCTAAGTTCTGCGGGGTGTGCACAGACGGCCGCTGCTGCACACCGCACAGAACCACCACTCTGCCAGTGGAGTTCAAATGCCCCGATGGCGAGATCATGAAAAAGAATATGATGTTCATCAAGACCTGTGCCTGCCATTACAACTGTCCTGGGGACAATGACATCTTTGAGTCCCTGTACTACAGGAAGATGTACGGAGACATGGCGTAAAGCCAGGAAGTAAGGGACACGAACTCATTAGACTATAACTTGAACTGAGTTGCATCTCATTTTCTTCTGTAAAAACAATTACAGTAGCACATTAATTTAAATCTGTGTTTTTAACTACCGTGGGAGGAACTATCCCACCAAAGTGAGAACGTTATGTCATGGCCATACAAGTAGTCTGTCAACCTCAGACACTGGTTTCGAGACAGTTTACACTTGACAGTTGTTCATTAGCGCACAGTGCCAGAATGCACACTGAGGTGAGTCTCCTGGAACAGTGGAGATGCCAGGAGAAAGAAAGACAGGTACTAGCTGAGGTTATTTTAAAAGCAGCAGTGTGCCTACTTTTTGGAGTGTAACCGGGGAGGGAAATTATAGCATGCTTGCAGACAGACCTGCTCTAGCGAGAGCTGAGCATGTGTCCTCCACTAGATGAGGCTGAGTCCAGCTGTTCTTTAAGAACAGCAGTTTCAGCTCTGACCATTCTGATTCCAGTGACACTTGTCAGGAGTCAGAGCCTTGTCTGTTAGACTGGACAGCTTGTGGCAAGTAAGTTTGCCTGTAACAAGCCAGATTTTTATTGATATTGTAAATATTGTGGATATATATATATATATATATATATATATTTGTACAGTTATCTAAGTTAATTTAAAGTCATTTGTTTTTGTTTTAAGTGCTTTTGGGATTTTAAACTGATAGCCTCAAACTCCAAACACCATAGGTAGGACACGAAGCTTATCTGTGATTCAAAACAAAGGAGATACTGCAGTGGGAATTGTGACCTGAGTGACTCTCTGTCAGAACAAATGCTGTGCAGGTGATAAAGCTATGTATTGGAAGTCAGATTTCTAGTAGGAAATGTGGTCAAATCCCTGTTGGTGAACAAATGGCCTTTATTAAGAAATGGCTGGCTCAGGGTAAGGTCCGATTCCTACCAGGAAGTGCTTGCTGCTTCTTTGATTATGACTGGTTTGGGGTGGGGGGCAGTTTATTTGTTGAGAGTGTGACCAAAAGTTACATGTTTGCACCTTTCTAGTTGAAAATAAAGTATATATATATTTTTTATATGAAAGGCTTGGCTGTTCATTCTTGTAAACTTTTCTTGGTTTTCCCGGGTGTAAGCAAGAAGTTCATATTTATCTTAAGGTAATTCACTAGGAAGTTTACAAATACCTTTGATATGCATGAATCGCACGAAATCAATAGGATTGTGCGTAGCATCCCTTACAATGAATCAAGCAGACATGTGCATCAGCTGTCTAACATGGTTCAAGGAACGCTTTAAGTTCAGCTCTGTGTAGCTGACTCCAGCTTCCACCAACCCCCAGCATACTTCACTCAGCCACTTCTGCTTGGTACATCTGGACATTAAAGCTAATTTATAATCTTTCACATCACAGATTAATCTGTGCCTTACATGGAGAATATGTTTAAATATTAGCTTGTGTTTCACTGTAGCTCTGGTTCTGAACTCGAAAGCCTCACTGTTAAACGGGAAGCATAGACTAACATATACATTAAAATTAAGTCAGATTATAAGCTTTATTGTACAAATTTTATTTTTCTATTGCTATGACAACTCATGGCAAATATAAAGATAGCACAAGTCAATTTTCTATCGATTAATGTTAATTGAAAATGGTTTTTATTTGAAGGTGATTCCACACTATTGTCCCACATTACCAAAATGGTTTATAGGTGACAACATTAAATTCTTTAAGAACCCTGATATAGAAAAGATATAAGATATACCTGGCTGTTACTAGCCAGTGAAACAAACAGAATCACAAACACTCCAGACACATTTTTCTTTTCCTAGATGAGAACAGCTGTGGTTTCCAGAGAAAAACATACCACAGACAGACTAACCTGCCCTGGGATGGTTAGCAATCTTGTAGTCACTCAGAGAGACAAAAATACACCTGAAAGCAGAGACATGCTACAAACAGTGCCCACACCACAAACCAAATGAAAAACTTCCCATGAGAAAAGTATTTCTAGTCACAACACTGGGCTTTAGGGTACACCCTCACAGGTACATGGCAACACTGGTAGCAGCAGCTGCTACCTCAAATAAACCATACCCCAAATAAACACACCCAGGGTACACAAACAGTACATTGCTAGCTCCCTTTTCTTCTCTGTCAACCGATGTCCGGCCACAATCATAAAGAGCCATGGAGAAAGCATAACTCCTGAAAGGAATCAAAGAATTGTGGGGGGAAACAAAGTTGTAGGGAGGAAGAAGGGATTTGAGATGTTTCCAAATTCTGCACACAGAAACAGTAAGTAAATTGCATAACCAAACTCCCATGAGCAGTATGTAACAAAATTAGAAGACAAGACACCCTTGACCCCGAGATAGTAATGAAGACAAATTGCCAACCACCCGAAGGCCTGAGTTGTGTCAGCGGTTGGTCGTGGGAAAAAGGAAAAGAGGGGAGCATGTGATGTTTTGAGAACAAGAGAGATCTCAGGGAAGCAGCAAGTGCTGGCTAGAACTACAGCTGATTTGAGAACAGTTGTAGACATGGGTAGGGGGTTATACCCCTCCGGTACAACTTACATTTGGGGCTGCTTACTGAGACAAGATACAAACACGTAAGAACTGAGTCAAAATTGAGCCAGTCAGGGCAAGAGACATTGAGAGAGAAGACTGAGGTACAAATAGGAAGTTGAGCCTGTGACATGGGCCTGTGACCCCAGCAACTTGGGAGACTTGGGCACTTCCTTGTCTTGCTGCTGTAGCAAAATGCTTGACAAAGCAACGGAAGGAAGGAAGGAAGGAAGGAAGGAAGGAAGGAAGGAAGGAAGGAAGGAAGGAAGGAGGAAGGAAGGAAGGAAGGAAGGAAGGAAGGAAGGAAGGAAGGAAGGACAGAAGGAAGGAAGGAAGGAAGGACAGAAGGAAGGAAGGAAGGAAGGAAGGAAGGAAGGAAGGAAGGAAGGAAGGACGGACGGACGGAAGGAAGGAAGGAAGGAAGGAAGGAAGGAAGGATGGAAGGAAGGAAGGAAGGAAGGACGGAAGGATGGATGGAAGGAAGGACAGAAGGAAGGAAGGAAGGAAGGAAGGAAGGAAGGAAGGACGGACGGACGGAAGGAAGGAAGGAAGGAAGGATGGAAGGAAGGAAGGAAGGAAGGAAGGAAGGAAGGATGGAAGGAAGGAAGGAAGGAAGGAAGGACGGAAGGATGGACGGAAGGAAGGAAGGAAGGAAGGAAGGAAGGAAGGAAGGATGGAAGGAAGGAAGGAAGGAAGGAAGGAAGGAAGGATGGAAGGAAGGAAGGAAGGAAGGACGGAAGGATGGATGGAAGGAAGGAAGGAAGGACAGAAGGAAGGAAGGAAGGAAGGAAGGAAGGAAGGAAGGAAGGACGGAAGGAAGGAAGGAAGGAAGGAAGGAAGGATGGAAGGAAGGAAGGAAGGAAGGAAGGAAGGATGGAAGGAAGGAAGGAAGGAAGGACGGAAGGATGGATGGAAGGAAGGACAGAAGGAAGGAAGGAAGGAAGGAAGGAAGGAAGGAAGGAAGGAAGGAAGGATGGAAGGAAGGACGGACGGAAGGAAGGAAGGAAGGAAGGAAGGAAGGAAGGATGGAAGGAGGACAGAAGGAAGGAAGGAAGGAAGGAAGGAAGGAAGGAAGGAAGGAAGGAAGGAAAGAAGAAAAGGAGGAAAACAGAAAGGGTTTATTGTGACTTACAGTTGAAGGTCACAGTCTAGGGAGTGGGGGCAGAGTGCAGTAGTGAAGCTGATAGGAGATTCAGTGAGAGATGAATGCTAGAGCGGTCAGCTAGCACATTTGTGTTTATTCATTCTAGGACCAGACCATATCCCATGCAACAGTCCTGCCCACACCTGAGGTGGATCGTCCCATCTCATTTAACCCCATCTAGAAAACCTCTCTCAAACACACCCAGAGGCCTGTTGTTCCACTCTTCTTTCTTTGGTTCTAACAAAACACTGACCGAAAACAAGTTGGCTGGACAAAGTTTATTTCTGCTTACAGTATATGGCCCTATCATCGAAGGAAGTGGAGGCAGGGGATCAAGACAGGTGCCTGGAGGCAGGAACTTGAGCAGAGACCATGTGGAATGGGGTTGACTTTACTTGTGTCCCTGGGCTTGTTCATCTCTCTTTCCTACACAGCCCAGACCTACTGCCCAGAGGTGGTACCACCCACAGAGTCTGGGCCCTCTTAGATCAACTAGTTATCAAGCAATCCCCCCAACAATATGCTCACAGGCCAATGCAATGGAGGACACTCTTCAGGTGACGTTCCCCCTTCCCTGGTATGCCAAGTTGACAATTGAAACTATGGCAGTTGTCTTGATGAATCTAGATTCTGTTGTTAGGCCTCAAACCCAAGACAAATGACTGATGTGCTATTTAATATAACAAAGTGGACTTGGCTGCCTGCCAGCTTTGCCCAGAATCCCTCAGTCCTTACCTGTTACGGGGTCCTTCTGGCTAGCATACCCTACCTTCTGGTTTTGGCACCTGATGAATGGAAAAAAGAAAGGATATGACTGCTCCTAGGTATGGTAGAGAAGAAGGTTTATTGTAGATAAAAGGGGAGGGCATCTGGGAGAGCCCAGAGTGAGCCTGACCCTGAGCCATTCGAGGAGAGGGGAAAATAAGAGGGAAGACGGGAGAGGTGGGGGAGGGGGAATCAGGTACAGCAGCCAAGAGGACAAAAGGTGAAAAAGGCAGATAACCAAAATGTAATAAAAATATTATAATATAATCCAAAATATAATTCAAGGCTGCATTACATAGGGAAGAGCCTCTTGGCAGAAGAGTAGACTAAGTCAAGATGATAATCAATATTAGCCACCACAAGTTCATCATTTGTCAACTAGACATGCAAACATATCACACATAAGTCATACATAACCTTCAAGTCCTTGTCTCCGTGGCTCTCAGCCCTGTTGGCACTCAATACTATTACACTGAACTGAGAGTCCAAAAACATGATTAATCTGTCAAGGAAACAATATTAGACTTGTCTCAAATTTAGTTGCTTTGATTCAGCAATCCACAAAAGTGAAAAACAAAGATGCCAGATCCTCAGAGGATGGAGTCTGTTTCTGAGAAGAGAATGATGGAGCAGACAGATGAGTAAGCTCTGAGTTCTCCAGCTACAGAGAAATATTCTGGATTACACAAACAAGCTGGTGTGTCTTGGAACACAATGAAAGACTTCTATCAAAAAAAGAAAATAAGTAGAAGCAAAATACACAGAAAAACCTTTAAAAACATAGGAGAACTCAAGGCATACTGAGTCTATGAAACCTACGAAAGAAACGTCCTAGCGAGCAAGATAAAAACTGGTTTGAGATGCTTGCATAAGGACTTGTCAATCACACTGAATACAGCTTATCTCTTTTTAAAATTACTCTTAATGTACAGTCGTTGCACAAAATAATCGGTTTCATTTTGGTATCTTCATGTGTGCTATGTACTTTGCTCATTTCTGCCCACCACATTTTCCTTCTCCTTTATTTTGTACTTGTCTTTACATCTTCCCAAATATTTCCCCTTCCTGTTATCCGGTGTGAGTGTGGCCCACAAAGCTAAACACAGAGGAAGGGAGACAGAAAACCAGCCACAGTGTAACAGTGAACCATGTGACTCACCCACATGGCTGCTCATAAGTATCTGTAACTCTAGATTCAGGGCAAAAAAAGGCCCGCTCCTTGGTCTCCTCAAGTACCAGGCACACAGAAGCTGAAACTCATTCATGCATACAAACACTCATCCATATAAAATTCACACACACACACACACACACACACACACACACACACCTTCCTTTCTACATTGCCCATTGGGAAAGCTTCCAGAGAATAAGAACTTAGCCATGAAGAATCTCTAGACCCAGATTTTACTTTGAAATGTTGTCAGGATCCGACAAGTAGCAGCTAATAATTAGCAAGTGATCTTCCGGAGATGGGTCCACCTTAAATTATAAAATATGACGGATCGCTCCTGAAGGCAAGACAAAGGAGAAATCCATTTTAGGAAAGAGTCCTGCTGTTAATATGTTTTTTCTGCCATTATTAAATATATATAACAATCACTGGGTATTAGTCCACTCTTTTGACCAGATCTCTGCAGAACAACGAAGATGTGCTGTCTTGTAGTGATGCTATATAGACAAATATATGATTTCTTAATCCTTAATGTTGATCCTATGAGAATTTTATTAGTAATTACTAAGCTCTTTTATAGTGGGGCTGCTATGGGATTCTCTCTGATAATCAGAACTGCATTAAGAACTCTGCCAGTCTTTAGTGTCATGAGTGAATTGCTTTTGAGATAGCAAGCAGGCATCTACTAATCAGAACACATTCCAAGAGATTGTAAACCATTAACCAAAGGTTATAAAAAGGGAACTAATGATTTACTATAGATGCTAGAACAAAAGATAAAATATTGACTGAGTTTATCTATATAAAACTTGACTAATACTTTGGTCACAAAAGTTATGGTTTTTAACTCTCCATGAACCTGCAGAGTTAGTGACAGGTGATGAATGTTTAGCCCAATAATTACTCCATAATTACAATAATGGATGTATATGCATGTAACATTCTCTGTTGTAAGCCCCTTATTCGGTTTATAATTTGAATTTATGTGTAAATTGTGATGAACTTTTTACCATGTGATCATGTATTCTGAAAGATGTATAAGTACTGAGGACAAAGAGGAGAGCATTTCGCTTATTCAATTTTTTTCTTAGACAATCCTTATCCTCCGTGTCTTAGAGAGCTTCTATAGGAACCTTTTTAGAATTTAGAAATAAACGCTAAAATCACTTTTTAAAGTGTCCCCTTTCCTTCCTGCAACATCAACTAGCAGGCTGAAAGTTAGAGCGGTGCAATTCCTACAGAGATAGAACAAAGGCAACTTTACTTAATCTGATTTATGAAGAGGTGCTAAACAGTTTCTCACCTCAGGTCAGTTACTGAAGCACAGGGACTTGGACAGATGAACGTTTTATTAGTATCTAAATATCTCGTAAGAATAAATCTTACCCCCACCGACGCTCCTCCACCCCACCCTGCCCGCCCATTGCCTCAAAGAGAACCAGAGAAAGAAAGAAGAGCCGCCAGGGCTGGCCCCCAGGGAAAATGTAGATACTAAAACACCAAGGACTTTCTGGCAGTAATTGATTCTAGGTAGATGTACTAGAACTTTTGAAGGGTGAAGCCAAGAAACATATAAAAGGTAATTAAAGATGCTAATATCAAAAAGGGTCAGTGTGCTTCTTATGGAGCTAGTTATTTCGCACAAGAAGGAACGCTAGAAAAGAACGCAGCAAGCCCCGTGAATCCCTTTTGCTCCCACTCGCAGCTGTCAGTCATCTTCTTCCTGTTCATTGTTCATCCTCGGTTCCGCAGTGTGGCGGGAAGGTAAACCATGCAGGATGAGATTGGTCGGTCTTGGACATTCAGCTTCAACACTGTGCCAACCAGCCCCCTTTAAAGAAGAAAGCACCAAGTCTGGGAAGATGCCTCGGTGGATAGAGAACTGGCTGCTCTCCAGACCACTTGGGCTTAACTCTCAGTACCCACAAGGTGGCTCAGAGCCAGTTCCAGGGTATGCAATGCCCTTCTTTGAACTACAAGGATCCCAGGGATGCACATGCTACAATATACACAGATAGATAAAATACTCATACACATAAAATAAAATAAATCTAATTATTTAAAAAAAAATAGATCTCTGGCCTTAGGTCTTTTGTCACCACAGAAAATTGTGACAGTTACCTCCTGAAACCCATAAGGGACAGCATCTGAACACATACAATAAAAATTTTCTGTGAAATCATTTTTGGAGTATACATGTCTCATGTAGTACCTCAGAGAACATTAGCTCCTGATAAACCAAACCCAGATTTAACCCAGAAATAGCTTTGAAAAGGCAAATCTCTTAATTAATACTATTCATTTCATGATGTTCTATTTAAAGTACATTTGTGTCTTTTTTATCATCTTTAGTGTAGTTTTACAAATTTATGAAGTAAACAATCATTATTTTATAATAGGAGACACAAAATTTTAAAATAACAAAGAATATAACAGAATTGTTGGAGATTTGTGTGGTTTTGGATTTTGATAAACAGTTCACAAAAATAAATAAATAAATGGCTTAGCTGTTCAAGTTAGCCATTTTAATTAGCTTATGAGCTAAATGTATGGCTGACACAGACATTCTTTAAGAAACGCACATATTCATTGCATATCCAGTGTATCTGCTTATCCCGTGTCTCCAAGTGCTTCCATCCACAAGAATACAACTATTCTTTACTTCATGAATCATGCTGACTATCTATAGACTGTTACTAAGGACAAAGTAAGCAAACCAAAACATTCTTAAAATACTGAGTTCTAAATCTAAATATAGGACCCAAGATAAAAGACATGTAGATCCGTCTTCTGTATTAGATGTTTTTAAAATAGTCAAAATCAAAGATTCGTCGAGAGTTACATCTCAAGAATGTGTTTTTAACCTCAGAGATGGCTTTCTGCACTTACAGAAGACCCAGACTCAGGTCTCAATACTTATATGGCAACTCACAATCATTTGCAACTTCAGTGCCAGGGGTCTGATGGCCTCTCTGGCCTCTTTAGATACCAGGCACACACAGGTACATGTAAAACAATATAAATAAATCTTTCAAACTCAGCAATGCTGTAGCTAATGGGATTTAAATAAATAAATAAGTGCAAATTTTATTAAGACTTGTATTAGTCAACACATATTATCGCAATTTTGTCATCAAAGTTAACACTCATAATTTATGTAAAAGAAATGAACAAAAGATACGTATGAATGTTTCAAAGCAACTTTATTCATCTGCAGATTGAAAAAAATAATGTCCCTTAACAAAAGAATAGACAGAATAAGGGACATTTATTCTGTGGGATGCTACACAGTGACAGGAAAGGAACTATGCTATTCTGCGGGGGGGGGGGGGGGGGGGGGAAGCTGAGGACAAAATCATTTAAGCTGAATGTCTCCATCGATATGGGACTGAACAGGCAAATTTAATCAACAATGGTGGAAGTCAGAATTGTAGCTACTTAGGAGACAGAACTTGATCCAAATTGTTAAATGTATCCATTCTATTTTAAAAACTTAACAGTGATAAATTGATATTATTTATTAACATTGATAAATGAGGTAAAGAACTTTTAGTGATTTGCCATAACACTCAAAAGAACTGGAGTAAGTTTTTATCTTTATATTTTGTATTTTCTGATTTATCTACAAAAACAACTATTACTCTTCAGCCAGAAAAAAAAAATATTTCCTCTGCTTTCTTGAAAGATAGCATATAGTACACATAACAAGCTTTATAGTATAATTAACTACAACATTATAAGAATGGAAAATCAAACGTATTATTTAACAAGGGTACAACCTCTCACCCCAAAAACACCTTTGAGAAACTTCCCAAGACACATCGTGCTTACAGGAAAATTGCATCTGTTTAAAAATCTGATGGGCTCATGCCTGCTTTTACTTATATTTTACAGAACATGTCAACCCCCTCAGCATCTTTTTTCATATTTGCTTTATCAACCATGTTCCTGAAAACAAGAATTCAAAGATGAAGTGAAGAACGGCAGTTACACAATTGTACATGTGGTTTATACTCACGGGACTTGAAGAACTTCATTTAATTATAGAAGTCCTAAGGTTCTAAGGCTTCGAGTCTCATGTGGTAAATAGTTTCTTACTGTGTGCTGTCCACTTTAGAAATAGGAATTATCAACATACTATGTATTTGTGAATGTATTCCATCAGAATCCTGGTCGGAGAGCTGAGAGAAGATGGCACTTTTATGGAAAACAAAAATGATTCTCATCTACTTCTCCTTGACCTAACTTTTAAAATATCAAAAACTAATTGAGGAAAAGCTGGACGCATCCTGGAGCAGGAGCCAAACGAAGTGATGTTTTCAATCAACTGTACTCACATGCGGATAAACAAAATTATTAAAAAGTATTTTGTGTAAACATACTTTTATACAAGAAAACAGGTCCGAATGACTCACAGAGCGTCTAAGTCCTTCCTCTACACAGGCTGGGTAATAAAGAAACTCCAAAATGCTTCCAGTTTCCATCCAAGATGTTAAAAAAGACCAAGTTAGGGAGGAAAGCGGATTGAGTGGTATCTTTAGTCTTTATCCCATATTTTCATGCGACTTCAGAGCTGCATCACCCCATACAGTAACCCACAGAGCACTTCAACTTACCTGCCATTGTTCTGGGTGCGACACAAAGCAACTTGAACTTGGGAAACAGAGACAGATCTAATACAAACCATGTGTAGCCCAAGAATCTAAAAAGCTATTTGTATTGGAAAATTCTGATCCACATTTCAAACCTATAAATTTTTATCCTCCTTCTGCAATGTTGGCTTGTGCTCATTTTTAAAACCTAATGCATCTATCTGACTTACTCTATGTTTGAGACTAATCTCCTCTAAAACTGAGACATTCACCATAAAAAAATTAAAGATAAACTTCCATTGTTTTTATATTTTTTCAAAAAATATATTCTTTTATGTCATTCCAGAAGATTCTTTTATGTGACCAGACAAAACTTTCTTTTTTTTTTTTTTTTTAATCTGAGTTCTTTAGCTAAATTCTTCCCAGGATGTGTCAGCTTGGCTCAGTGTTTGTTATACCCTCTGCAGAGAGGCTATTGAGTACTGAGAGTGATGCTCAATCCAAGACCTTAGACAGACCTCTCAGCAACACTGACTGCTTCTTGGTTTACTTATTTATATTTTTAAACTGCTTAATTTATTTGGTCATCATCAACATGTGATAGATTGTGTGTGTGTGTGTGTGTGTGTGTGTGTGTGTGTGTGTGTGTGTGTGTGTGTGTGTGTGCTCAATTTGAAAGTCATTCAGTCATCTATTGGAGGGAACACAGGGTCCCTAATGAAAGAGCTAGAGAAAGTACCCAAGGAGCTGAAGAGGTCTGCAACCCTATAGGAGGAACAACAATATGAACTAACCTGTAACCCCACCCCCGCCAAAGCTGTGTCTCTAGCTGCATATGTAGCAGAAGATGGCCTAGTTGGCCATCAATGGGAGGAGAAGTCCTTGGTCTTGTGAAGATCATATGCCCCGGTACAGGGAATGCCAGGGCCAGGAAGCGGGAGTGGGTGGGTTGGGATCTGGGCGGGAGGAGGGCATAGGGGACTTTCAGGATAGCATTTGAAATGTAAATGAAGAAAATATCTAAGAAGAAGAAGAAGAAGAAGAAGAAGAAGAAGAAGAAGAAGAAGAAGAAGAAGAAGAAGAAGAAGAAGAAGAAGAAGAAGAAGAAGAAGAAAGTCATTCCTCTCTTTCCACTGTGGGCTCCTGGGATTGAACTCAGGTCATTGGGTCCTTTTACCATGTGAGCTGTCTCACCAGTCCCTTGTTTGTGTTTTTAAACTTAACCTATCATTTGGGCTGATGAATCTCAATGCAGAAATTATTTCTTGTCATTTATAATGCCCAAGCTAGGGTTATTGGGCAAGTTTACATATTTATATCAAGGGGCTCTGGGAGGTCTGGGGCATTTCCCAGAATACTATTGACGTAGATGCCACAATGTCAGGATGTGGTGAGAGAGAGAGAGCCATGCAGGGGACAGGCCAACACCACAGTTCCCTAAACTAGGATATTTGAGGGAAAGAATGACCAGCTTTCTCGTGTGACCTTAGGAGCTCAGTGTGTGGCATTGGGTTTGACCTTGGTGACTTAGCAAGCAACTAGAAATGTGACCCTGAATAATATCACATCCGTCCATTCATAACTTGTGTACACAGTTCTCAGGGACCTTCAAACCTGTTGTCAGGGCTATCTGTTTTCTATGTATTGTAATAATATTTAAGTACCTAGAACAGTGATTCTCAATGTTCCTAGTGTTCTGACCATCTAACACAGTTCCTCATGTTGTGGTGACCCCCAACCATAAAATTATTTTAGTTGCTATTTCAAAGCTGTAATTTTTGCTATTGCCAGGAATCATAATGTAAATATCTGTGTTTTCTGATAGTCTTAGGTAACCTCTGTTAAAGGACTGTTTGATTCCCAAAGGGGTCATGACCCACAGGTTGAGAACAACCAACATAGAGAAAACCATGATGATAAAAGATGCTTTAGACTGAAAGCCCAGGATCTGTGTGTAGAATCTATTAATGTTCCGGAGGTACAGGGGTCAGACGCTCATGTTGACCTTCTAGAAAAGTATCAACAGCAGAGAGCTGCTGAGAGGTACTATTGGTAACAATGTAGGCCAGTGGGCGTGGCCCCGGAAGCTACTGTTATGGTTACAACTGTTGGAAAGAAACTCGGAGAAGTTGTACTTGCCAGACGCTACAGCCAAAAGGTTCCTCTGGGAGTCCATTGACTGGAAGCATCAGTGGGCGTATCTAGCAAGGAACGAGGTCTGTGGACCAGCCGTAGAGAGAGTGTTTTTTTGGACAGAGGCTGTTTTTCTTTTAGTCATTATTTTGTTGAAACATGCTTAGGTGACTCACCCTTGATTTTAGAGAAAAGGAGAAAAACTGTTAGTCTTATTAGCATCGACACTAACCATCATAATTTCCTTCAAAACCAGCGTGCCCCTGTGTGCCTATTAATAGCAGTATTAATCTGTTTGCTCCTTATGGGGAAACTTTCCATTATTCTTGGTGCTTCTTCTGTCCTCACCCACAGGCAGATATTTTTAACTGTGCTTTGGAAACTCATCTATATAAACAGTGATCCAAAAGCCAGGAATCACCTGACCTTCCCAAAACACTTCAGAGAGCTTCACCCCCACCCCCCACCCCCCACCCCAGAGACTCTGCAGTGTCTTCAGAGTGAACACTAGAGAAAAATTAAACCCTAGATCCAGGGAGGGAGCAGGGGGAAGCAGTCATGTTAAAACCAACAAAACACGCTGTTGTGTTTTTCTTAACAAAGCTATGTACAGGAAAAAACCACTATATCTAGCAGGGCTACACCTGTTATGGCTCTATCAGATCCTAACCCATTTAAAGAGGGCTTTGTGTGGTCAACAGACGATTATGTCGTGTTTCTAATCTACCTCTGGCATTCTAATTAGTGTGCTGAGACAACTGACTTTTAAAGGGATTTTGACATAACTCAACTATTACCTATAATGTTTGTCACTGCTAGCGGTTGTCACTCGTGTTCTTTCCCCTACCTTGCCTTCTATGTAGCTTGTCTGCTGTGGTAGCTGATGTATATCGTTCAGTTTTCTCTCTTTCCTTGGAACACCTATTGTATCCTTAAACTGATTTTAGTGCTTGCTCTAGTCTTCCTTCAGATGGCATGTTTATAACTAACCCAGGTCTACTTTTACCAGCTCCATGGACACTGATTTTTAGTATCAGGGCACGTCTTTCCTTCCACATGTCTATTATCTCTATTTATTTCAGTTGCATATAAACACACCTATGCACTAATACTTACAAATATCCCCTAAAATAATTTAATCAATCAAAATCATGGCTCTAGGCTGTGGTGTCAACAAAGCAGCTGACAAGAGAAAAAAAGCCAACTGTCTCTGTATGAACATGCTCTTAACCCCTCAGCCCAGGGATGGGAGCACAGCCCTGCCTTCTTCTACAGCTAGTCACTGGGGCTGAAGGAAAATCTAGGAGAGTCACATTATACATCTGGGCCCATGTTAGTGGAAAGGACAATCACTTTGCTCTCTCTCTCTCTCTCTCTCTCTCTCTCTCTCTCTCTCTCTCTCTCTCTCTCTCTCTCTCTGCTGTTAGTGGCTACGCTGAGGTGGCCTTGGTATCCCTGGTTGGAGATCTGCACTAGCCCATCCTCTTCCATCACTGAGACACACCTCATAGTGCCTCCAGTGTGCTTCTTCTGTTCCCACCTGCCATCTTCATGACTCCATAAGTGTGATTACCCAGAGCTCTAAGCGGTCAGGCCTCTCTATCACTCCTGTGCACCTGCACCCTCTCACAGGTCTTAAGAGAGAACTGAAGGCACAGGGGGCCTCCTTCCATTTACTCAGAGGGCTTCCGAAGGCTGAGCTTGAGTTTTGTTGTTTCCTCATATTATTCAAAGGTGCCAAACTCTTTTCTAGTTCTAGTAGTGGAAGATGTTATAGCAAACCAACCTGTCTGCAGAAATTTCCAGAGAAGAAGCAAGTACCAATCCATATTCACTCATTCATTTAAAATCAGTCTTTCCTCAAGCAGATTTGTGTTCCCATATTTCCTGTTGTACGTTTCATCTTGTTTTACTACAATATTTGTAGAAGTCTATTAATTAATTTTCCTATTCAACTCCAACAAGTGCTGAGGTTCCCAGCTGGTGTCAGTACTCTCGTTCTCAGTACGGTAGACAAGATGGCCTTAAAGGACCTACACTGTGTTATTCCCCATTACTTCTGTGTAGAGGTTTTATGATCAGATCAAACTAAACTTACCCATATTCCCTGCAAAGAGTCCACATTTTACTTTTATTCCCTGTAGACCTCTGTCTGGGAACATTCTCTCTCTGATGCTTCCACTATATACAACTTTAGGGTGGTGTGTGCGTGTACATGTATGTGTATGTGCATATATGTGTTTGTAAAGGTACCTGCATGTATATGTATGTGTCTGTACATTCATGTGTATGCATGTGTGTGTACATGACTATACACAAGTGTGTGTATGTGTGTGTACATGTATGTATGCATGTGTATGTATGCATATGAGTATGTACATATCTGTGTACCTGTGTGCATATGTGTGTATGTATGAGTGTGTGCATATGTGATGTGTATGTATGCATGGATGTGTATATGTTTGTGTGTGTAGGCACACACATACCATCCTAATCCATCTTTTGCACTCTTCCTACAAGTTTCTCTTCTGAACCCTCCATCACACCAGCAGCCCTCTTCCTTTTAGAATGCTCTAACAAACACCTTCTTCATTCCTCCTATCTGGCCAGCTTTGGTCATATGCTCATGGTTTTGGAGCCATACCAGCTGTCTTAGTTAGGGTTTCCATTGCTGTGAAGAGACAACATTTAATTGGCTTACAGGTTCAGAGGTTCAGTTCATGATTATCATGGCAGGAAGCACGGCAGCATCCAGACAGACATGGTACTAGAGAACCTGACAGTTCTACATCTCGTTCCAATAGCCAGGAGAAATCTATCTTACAGAGGAAAGGACTCTCTTCTGTCCTAGGCAGAACTTTAGCACTAGGTGTCCCAAAAGCCCACCCTCACAATAACACATTTTCTCCAATAAGGCCACACCTATTCTAACAAGGACATGCCTCCTAGTAGTGCCACTCCCTGTTGGCCAAGCACTCAAACACCTAAGTCTATGGGGGGAAACCTATTAAAACTGCTACAATGGCTAATAAACAAATATGTAAAGTAAAATGTCAATGAATTTCAATAAAATTCAGTATAAAATTGAGTTTTCTCTGTCACACTAAATTTGTCACAGCATGAAGCTCATGGTCCAGTACAGGATAGCACGTGAAGAGAGCATTTTTACCATCACCGGAAGTTACACGTAGAGGCCCTGTTCCGATGCTCCATGATCTAGTCTTCTCCCTTCTTATCAGCTCAAAAGTTCTACAGCTCAGAAACTCATTTCAAATGTGGGAGATTTTCATAAATATCTGTTAAATCAAATTGAGTGTATTTATATCACAAGAACACAGAAGTAGTCTCTTTTTAAAAAAAAAATTATCTTCCAGATCTAATGATTTAAAGAATAAAAATATCTTACATAGTTGATGTCTGAAATGTATTCCTAAGTCACATATGTCAGTCAGAAAGATGATCAGGCATAGAGTACTTAAGTAGCTTACGAAGTAGACTGAGACTGGTGAACTAGAATACAGACCAAGCTTTATCTCCCACCATGTCCAATACCTAGATATTAAGCATGTTTTGATACATATTCAAATCCCATGTCTTAAATCATCCAGGAAACAGACCATAATTTTCAAGTTATTTTTGGTCATTACACTATTTTTATTTCAGATGTTTTAAAATCCAATCTAATCTAGCTCAAAATTTGGTCTTGCACAAGATATTTTCTCTTGCCTCAGTGCAGGGCGTGAAAAGGAGACTCCCGGGGAAGTGAAGCATTTCCTTCCGTTCTCTTTGCCCAGCTTCTTTTTGACAAGTCTTCAGTCAGCTTCCCAGGCCCCACGTAGTCACTTGATGGTCTTTTTTTTTTAAATAATTGCTGTGGTGCGTTGATGCACTGTGCTAGGGACCAGAAATGATGCACAGACAAGATGTGTTCTCTGCTCTTGCAGACTCGAGATATGCAGGCAAAAGTGCTTTCCATTAAATACCCATGAACTCAAGTACAATATGTTCAATACCTAGAGAGCTATGTAGGAGAAAAGTCCAATAGAAGGATGAGGGGCACCTTATGAAGAAGAACCACTTGAGGTTGAGATGTGTCAGAAAGCATTTGTAAACCAATATAATATATACACATATCCGTGTGGGTTCTGTTAAAATTTTTAGCAAGTTGATCTAACGGGCATAAGCAAGAAGATACTTATGGAGGAAAAGTAATTTTACAGGAAAGTCATGGAGGTTGTCTTCATCGACAGAGAGAGAGGGAGAGACAGAGACAGAGAGACAGAGACAGAGAGACAGAAAGACAGAGAGACAGAGAGACAGAGAGCAGAGAAGAGAGCTAAAACAGTCACCAGAATGTCCTTGTCTTTCCAGACTTCTGGTAACTTCAATCCAGAAACTGAGTGGAGCTTTCCATCCTGAGAAGGCCTCTGTCTTAGGGCGAACAAGCACCATGACCAAGGCAAGTCTTATAAAAACAACATTCAATTGAGCCTGGCATACAATTTCATAGGTTGAGTCCAGTATCATCAAGTTGGGAACAAGGCAGCATCCAGGCAGGTATGATACAGGAGGGGCTGACAGTTCTATATCGTCATCTGAAGGCTGTTAACAGAATACTGGCTCCCAGGCAGCTAGGACAAGGGTATTAAAGCCCACACCCACAAGGCCACACCTATTCTAACAAGGCCACATCTCCCAACAGACCCACTCCCTGGGCCAAGCATATACAAACCCTCACAGCTTCCCCCATGACCAGCAAGGCATCTATCTAAACTTGGAACACACAAAATTCCTGAGTCTTCATGGATGATGCAAGCTTGGACGAACTGTTACCCTGAACTAATCAATACGAGCTGAAGGAACAGAGAAGAATTTATCTCAAATGAGCCTTGCAGTTCTTGAGTGGAGTCGACTTTGAAAGTTGGCCTGTGTTGCTTCCAACAGAGCAAGAGTTAGCCACATTTTCATGAATGGGCCTCAAAGTGCAAAGTTAGCCCTTTAGGGCCATAAAGCCTTCCTATTTGACCTTGTCATTGGAGCTTAGAAGCTGCCATGAGTAATGTATCTGTAAACAGGCATGAATATATGTCAGGAAAATTCATCTACAAAATCAGGAAGAAGGTCAGATTTAGCCAGTAGGCCATATCGTACCCATTCCCAGCCTAGAGAGAAGTAGAGTGAAAATAATAAATACAATACACACAGATAAGGCTGCTTCTCTGAGTCTTTATATTTCTACTTCTTAGAGTGATTATCATTGCCAAAGACCTTTGGGGTAGACTTTTTCTTTCTAAAGTTTATTTGACCTCAAACTTAAGTGGCCTAGACAGTTCAGGTGGCTTTGGCAGATGTATACAACTCAGGAGGAAACATCATAGATAGAGTTCACTGCATCAAGCCCATGCCCAGTGGCAGCCTCAGTTACAAATATTTGCCTCTAGAACACTTGCACAAGCTAAGGCGTGTAATCTCCCTCTTCAAGCCCCAAATAATTTGCTTCTTTGTTAGTCTTCACCGTGCCAGCCAATAGCACGCCAGTTTTTCCAACCATTCAAGCCAAATGCTGAGGTTACGCTCTTCTTGGGGCTCACACCCAACAGCCAACCTGTCAGCAAGTCCTATGTCCCAGATGCATCCTGGATGTGACTGTTTCTCCTTCCCGAAATGCAGCCCAGGTCATCCTGAGCCTTCCCAGTACCCTCCACCTCAAATGTCCCCTCTCCCTCTTGCTCCTCTCTTGTCCCTTACCCAGCAACTGGAATTACCTCTCTAAAACATAAATCCTTTTTAAGTTTCATATTATGTTTAGAGCAAAATCTAAATTTCTTAGTATGAGTAATGGTTGAATAAAAAATGGCTCCATACATTGGGTAGCCTAGCCAGAGCAACGTTCGTGGTACAAATAAGGGAAAGCCAGTGCACTGACCAGCTACTACCAGGCCCACCCCACAATCTACGTCATCTTGGAACAGACAAGTAGAAGGGGCAGTGTTGCTGATCCAAAGCTACAGGATCTTCATGACAAAGGGCAACAACAGGATAATCAGCAGGAGTCCCGGGGAGGGGCCACAGAAGCTAAAACCTCAGACCCTACCAATGACTCACTGCAATGAACATTGGCAAGTGAGGATGTGTGGACCGCAGGACATAGCGTGGGACACACTGTGACATACTGCAGCTTCCACTGTGAGAAATCTCTCTCTCTCTCTCTCTCTTTGTGTTTGTGTGTGTGTATGTGTGTGTGTGTGTGTGTGTGTGTGTGTGTGTGTGTGTGTGTGTGTGTTATTTTGGGGAGTTGCAAGAGCTAAGGGTGGATATAAGGGGATGGGAAGATGAGCAAGACTAAGGTGAATGATGTGAAACTCACAGAGAATCAATAGAAAGTTAAAAAAAAAAAAAACAAATAAGCAACAACAAGCCAAAAAACAAAAAAGAATGTCCCCATAGGCTTATATATTTGAATACTTAGTTACGAGGGACTGGAACTTATGAAAGGATGCGTGGCCTTGTGGGAGAAGGTGTGGCCTTGTTGGAGGAAGTATGTCACTGGGAGTGGACTTTTAGGTTTCAAAAGCCCATGTCAGGCCTAGTCTCTCTCTCTCTCTCTCTCTCTCTCTCTCTCTCTCTCTCTCTCTCTCTCTCTCTCTCTCTCTCTCTCTCCCTCCCTCCCTCCCTCTCTCTCTCTCTCTCTCTTTCTCTCTCTCTCTCTGGCTTGCTCTGCTTGTGGAGTAAGATGGAGCTCACAGCTACTGTTCCAGTGCCATGCTCCCTGCTGTGATGATAATGAACTGACCCTCTGAAACTGCAAGCAGGCTCTCAGTCAAATGCTTTCTTTTGTAAGAGTTGCCTTGGTCATGGTGTCTCTTCCCAGCAATGGAAGACTGGCTAAGATGGTGTGGCTCACAGGCATGCTGGTTAGACTCCAGTTCCTGAGGAGTCCCTACACTCTGCTTCCGGCTCTACCTGTGTTCTGAGCTCAGCCCTGCCTCATGCATGGCCTTGGGTCTTCCTCTATCCAGGCACATATTTCCCTACGAATTTGTGAGGTATGAAATTCAGGAGAACAAGATGTATGAGGGATCTAAAATGGTACTTGACATGTAATAGGCGACTGCTGAGTGCAATGAAGGGTATAGGGTGAGATAAATTAGGCAGCAAATACATATGTCATGTTGGTGCAGGAATGTTCACAATGATTATATTTTCCTGAGCCATGGTAGTTACTTTATTGAGAGCTCAGAGAAGAAAGGACAGGATCACGTCATACAGGGACAAATGTCCTGCTAAACTGAGCCAACGGTGAATGAGATGAGTCACTTAGCCGTGCTTTTTCTATCAAGTGCGGATAGAGCCTTGTAGAGGATCCCTGGCTCTGGCAAAACTGGCACAAAGGAAAATGTCACACTTGTAATTGAAAATGTAAAAATGCCCACATCAGTAAATTCCAGGAGGTGTCTTTAGGGACCACTAAGTAGTTTTGTTGGCCTCTCAAATACGGTCATGATCTCACTCCCAGCATCCTGACGTGGGACTCATGGCACGGTGACACACAGGAACTACCCTTTTATGAAAAGTCAACTTCTACTCAAGCACAGCTTTATAGCATATAGTTCACGGAACATCATTCTGGGAAAAATGATCATGCTGGTTGTCTCTACTGCCACGTGATATGAAACTTTTTCAAATTACATCAATAAAAATCATGAGAATGTTCTCAGCAAGGTGAGTTTTCCTCATGGAAACCAATATTACTCAGCCTTACTATGGCTTTCCCGACATTTCAGTGACTCGAGAAACATTTACTTCCACACATTTGCCTATTAGCTGGGTTTCTGTTACTAGCGTTGTGTTCTGGGTTACTTCTCACTCCGGATACCAGTGTAAACACAACATTCTTCTAGACACCGATGTGAGAGCAAGAACACCATTGTCAATCTCGCTAATACTTGGGCGGGGCATCGTTGGGTTCCCATTGGCCGAAGCAAGTCACATGGCCAAGCAGGTATAGAGTGTAGTTTGCAGAAACAGATCTCTGCAAGTCCCATGACAATGTGTGGGTGATGCTTGATGCTCTCGTCAGGCAGGGAATGAAGACTTGGGAACAGTAATTTAATCTACCAATTAGTGAAACCACCTTCAGTATATCTTTCCACCAGCTGATGAAATATTTATACGGTTGTCTTAGTTTCGCTTCTCTTACTGTGACTAAATAATACAGACAAAAGCATCGTAAAGGGTTTCGGTTTACAGTTCCTTAGGTGATAACTCCAGGAGGGAAGGCACGGTGGCGGGAGCATAACTGGTTGACACATTACAGTAGTAGTCAGGAAGTGGAGCGAGAACAGGAAATGAAGTCCAGGATATGAAACCTCAAAGCCCGCCCCCGTGAGGTATTTCCTTCGGCAAAGCTGAACGTTTTGTAACCTCGCAGATGCTTTGTAACTTTTCGAAGCAGCACCACCAGCTAGGGATGCAGGAATTCGAACTTATTTGCCACTTAAACCACAGCAGGTACGGCGTTCCGAAGCTTCTTGCACATTTTAATTTCTGAATTAAATCCTTCATTCTGAATTCGATCCCATCGCTCTCTTCAGGCTCATTCTCCCACTGCATGAGTATCTGTATCTTTAAAACATCATCAGTCTCCTGGGGACCAGACAGATTTGCCATCTCCTGTAACCATTCCAGTAATATTTGCATATTCAAATAAAGGAAAGGGTTGATGGGACAACATTCTCACTGCCAGCCAAATTACCGTGCCCAGCAATAGCCCACTGACTCTCTCCAGAGTACTTCCCTGTCTACCAGGTAGAATCCCCTACCCACCGGAAGGAAGAGCCAATTTTAAGATGGGTGGGAATGTCTTCAGGATTGGGACCTAAGGCAGCCTTGCATATTCTTATAACGGAGGTTCCCCTCTACATCATTTAAAACATTAAAACAGACCAACTTCCCGCATCAAATTCTGCCTTTGGCTGGGTTTGGGTTTTTTTGTTTGTTTGTTTGTTTGTTTGTTTGTTTGTTTGTAAGGATATTGTCCTCGTTAGGGTTACTACTGCTGTGATGAAACACCATGACCAAAAATTAAGTTGGGGAGGGAAGAATTTATTTGGCTTACACTTCCAGATCTCAGTACATCATTGGAGGAAGTCAGGACAGGCATCCATTCAGGGCAGGAACGTGGAAGCAGGAGCTGACGACCTTTGGATGGTGCTAGACATGTAATTTCTGTTTCTTTGCAAGGTGCATGTCTGGCATACATTTGCCTCACTTAGAATAGTTCCTGGATCAAACATCCTTTGAGCTTCAATGTCTTCTGGGGAGTACACAGGTGCTAGAGCCTATGAACTCTTCAGAGGCCCACACAGGGGTCTGTATGTGGGCATGCACCCCCCCCCAAACACACACACACGCGCACATGCGCACACACACACCCCTATGTAAACCTGTGGGGGGGGGGTCAAATAATATAAGAAAATGAGAAAGTTGAAAAATGAATTCTTCCTTCAGTAACAGACTACAATGTGGAAGTATAAGCCGAATAAACCCTTTCCTCCCCAACTTGCTTCTTAGTCATGGTGTTTTGTTACAGCAATAGAAACCTGAACTAAGACAAAACCCAAGTGTTAACTGAGGGGGGAGGGGACTCGGGGGTCTGAGTTATGAGATGGGTGTGGAGGGGGACCCCTGGGAAGAGTGGGAGCCAGCTGTTGCCATCACAGCTCACTCTCTCTGATTCTCCAGAGGGCTCTGGCTCTCGGCTCAGATCTTAGCTCAAATCTCTATTCACTGAGTGGCCCCAAGGCTTCCTCCCTCACACATCTAACCAAATTTCCAGTATTAATTATTTTGAAACATATAAAAATATCAAGAAGTGCATGCTGTTTATATGCCAAAATAATAATATTGTGTTAAATAAAACCTATCACTAGCATGTGGTATATAGCATTAACATATTAAAATATATTATTAGTGATAATCTATATGAAAAACAAATAAATTTATGTAAGTTTCTATATAAATTAATATACATACATCATAAACAAATAAATTTATGTAAGTTTCTATATAAATTAATATACATACATCATAAACAAATAAATTTATGTAAGTTTCTATATAAATTAATATATCATAAATCGTTGTTATTAATTTTACCTATTTCTCTCTTTTTAAATGACACTCCTGAAAGTTTTGAATTGCACACCTCACACTTCCGTTGGGCAGTGGCGCTCTATTTCAAGTCGGTGTGTGTAATCACATCCATGTTTAGCACAAACTATTTTTTTGTGATGTGTAAAGTATTTGATAACCACTTTTCACTTCTCACCACCTCTAGAACACCTTGCTGCATCGGAAGCTATCTAGCCATGTCCTCATACGTACTGAAAAATGGGAGCCCTTATTTGCTAGACAAACCCGATTCCCTAGCAAATCATATGTTTTGGGTCATTTTCATTAGCTCTTATGCTCAGATCCTGACTTGGGCATGCACGAAGGCTCTCGCGTAGAGACCAGATGAAGAGGCGCCTAGGAGCTCTCTGTTCTGAACGGAATGTGCTCCTTCTAGATGAGGTATTAGTGGATGGTTGAATGTCAATGCTATCTGTGAGTTAGTCTGTTACATGGGCTTAGGGTCAACCAATAAATACTATTTTTTGGAGGTGACTGTATAATTGACAAGTCTTAAACTGGCCATAGATTGCTTCCAAGCAACGGAGGCCAAACACACTGATGGGACTCACTGCACTTAGAGAGCAGGGATTAATAAATTCCCAAAATAGACTTTCTTATAGGAAACTTCCCCATAAATGTTAGCTTTTGAAGTTCAGCTCCAACATAGCAAATCTGGACTCCTCATAGCTCAGGGATAATATTAAATGTGCGCCTGCATGGACTGGCAGGAGGGTTAACTCATTTCACACATTTCCAGAACTGTAGAGTAGAGTCAAGGGCACCAATATGCTTTGCATGGTAAAAGCTGTGTAAAGACAAACATCACCATCAGCGCCACTGCTCAGAGAGGAGGAGGAAAAGAATCAGAAATAAAACAACACTCCGTCATCTGAAGATGTTTCTGGAACATCTGTGTTATCATTTTAAACTTGCCTCGGCAGAGCTGTCTTCAGAGAAGTTGTATGAAGAACTCAGCAATGAGAGCATACCTACTTGGAAAGTCTCACACGCACTCTAGACATAATTCTCAGGACTCAAACTAATTGAATAATTGACATACTGTTTTGTCCTCCATGTAAAAAGAAATCTAATTTGATTCTACTTACTATTTTCATTTCTTAAAGAATTAACTAGCTCTCTCAAATCTCAGAAAATTCTGTAGACCTGGAAAAAAAAATGTAACATCCATGGGTACTGTATCCAGAGATACATCTAACTGTGTGCCACGACCTGGGGTCCAAAGTCACGGTGGTACTGCCACCAGTCAATTATCTTTTATCAACTTGTAGAATTCTTCGGGATAAGTCGTTTTCCTGCTGGGCTCCATTGCTGCCTGTGTATGGAACCATTGCAAAATGGTGAGGCATTGTATCCATTACTGTTTTTAATTAGATATTATTGATGGAGGAAGGTTCATATTCACCAAAATATTTGAACTCTAAACTCTTGGTTGGCTGGAGCCAAAAGGTGATGTAGACACGGAATACAATGGCCAGAAATCTGATTGAACTAAGAAGTGTAACCTTGCTGTCCAAATGAGGCTACCTCCAAGGAGGAAAGAGAAATACCAAATTCTGTACCCCGAAGCCAGGAGGACCCGTGTTCGACAGTGCCACCAAGTGGCAGAAACTGGCATAGCAGCCCTGAAGGACTTTCAGGTTCTTTCCGCTGGCTCTTGGGAAAAAGGGGTTGACCCCCTCTGTAAGGAACAATTTGACCACGTTCTCGAATGATTTGCAGGCGAGGGCAAGGCCACCCAAAGGAGGTGCCGAAATAGCTTAGCATATACAAACTGACTAAAGTAACTAAATCAAGGCAAGTGACCATACTTGAACAGTAAAAACTTGTGATATGGGCCATGCCTAAAATAGATTATTTGCTTCTGCCACAAGAATAAATATTCTTTAAAAATCTATTGCTGAGCCTTCAGTAATAATGGGAATTTCTGCAGCACCTTGAAATCATGAAAAAATGAACACCTTCAGCTGTGTGGACCACAGGCATCCCTGGAAGGGAGACTTCTGCTGTCAGCAACCAGGGTCCTGGGTCGTAGCACTCTTGTGAGCAGAGCATAGGAAATTGTAAGTGTAAGAGGTAAAGTTGAAACTCCGTCCTCCGTACCACGGCCAGTCTTCCCGTAAACCAGGACTCCAACGTTACCACATCTTCATGGAAAGAATGAGCTACAATATCTACTCCACGAGTCCAAGAAGAAAAATTATTTAGTCTGGATGGGGGAGGGGGGCTGTAATCATGGTTCTTCCCACAAAAGCAGTTTGAGGTTTGACATAGTCCTACCTATGTAGTCTGAGAAATACAAGCCGAAGGATTAATATAAAACGATTTTAGGACTTAAAAACTCTATAATCTCCAGGCCACTTGGCTTAAAGCAATGTGGAAAGATTTTTGGAAAAGTGTATTTGCAAGCCAGGCTGCAGAGAATTTCTGTGGACAAGGCCCAAGATACGTTCACAACTTGAGACTACAAAACATTGAAGAAATGGCTTAGCAGTTAAAAGCATTATGCTGTTTATTCCGAGGAACCCAGTGAGATTTTCCCTGTATCCACATGGTGGCGCACAACCATCTGGCCCTCCAGTTCCGTGGATTCCACCGCCCTCTTCTGGGCTCTTTGGGTACTACATGAACATGCATCTAAGCGGGACATTCATACTTGTAAAATAAAAATAATAGATCTTTTCCAAAACACATATTAAGTAATTCTCGATCACACCATCTAAGAAGGACAGACAGCAATACTGTACCTGGCAAGATTAACAAAAGGAAAAACAGGACATCAATTAGAGATGAGAGTAGGTGAGGAATATTGTCAGTCTTCTACAGAAATGCCAAGCAATTTGTTATGGCTCCCCTGAGCGTTCTGTTGGGAGTTTTCTGAAGCATATGGAGACTCAGGGGCTCATAATGGTTCAGTGGTGAAGCTTGCCAAGGCTCTACAGTGTCCCTTTCCTGCTAGAAAAGAATATGCCCATTTGCCTTAAATCTGTCTGACTTCCCCGGCAAATGAAAATTATCCACATAGCCCAAAATAACAACAGGAAGACACAGTATGTATATAACCACAGCAACAACAGCAAGACATGGTGTGTATATTTGTGTCTCTATCTACCCTACTCTGCTGTGAATCTTCCACTGTTCCTGGTCTGAAAGAGGGGTTCAGTGGATTCTTAACAAGCGACTGCTTGGTCATCTTTCCCAAAACAAAAGTTGTTTTGGGATCGTTAGCAGAACGAACAGTTCCAGTTAGGAACGGGAGCTGGAGAGACGCATCAATGACCGCACCCCAGCCTTGCAGGGCCAAGCCAGTAGGACAAGGAGGGCGGCTGATGAGAGAGTTAACAGCCAAGCATCTCAGAAACCGCCTCAAGACCCACTGTTTTTACTCACAGGATATTGTCCCCTCCAGATTCATTGCCTGCCCCACCTTGATATTTCTCACTTCCAACTAAGTTTCAAGCCTCCTTTCTTCCAGTTTCAAACCAAAATAACCCCCTCTCCGCAACCCCCCCACCCAAGAGATATCTTTCCAAACATGGGTTTATGAGGAAGCTTACAGACCTGGGCTGCAGTCTGTCAAGGGCACCTTTGATGGGGACCAGAGATCAAACAGCCCACTATTCTCTTGGGAGTGCTGGCAAAGAGACAACCACTTCAAATAGACGGAACTGGGTCTCCACAGACTTGCCTGCCCTGCTTCAGCATGTCCCACATCTGAATCTTTATCCATCAATCATGGTCCTGTCTGGTCGAACAAGGAAGGAACTTTCGAAAGACTCAGACTATCCCTCGTGAAGGGCAGCATTCCTCTCTGCGGTCTTTCCCACCACCGTGCATTACTTTAGTTTCCCCCTTTTATTGGAACTCAAGATGCAGACGGACAAAGTTAAAGGCTCATACTGTGTGGCAAGATCAGATTGCTCAGACGGCAGTGCTCAAAGGCTACAGAGACAGTAGTTCCATAGAGAAAATGGCACTGCAGCCAGATTTTGAAGAAAATGGACGACTGCAGAGGGGTGGGGACAGAGGAGACATGCACCAACAAGATGATTGAAAATGAAAATTAAGAGCAATAAGTTGGCTGGAATCAAATGGTAGAATATATCACAACTGTGAAATTATCCTGCAGCAGTGAACCAAAGCCACAGACATTTAGTGAGCATTTCATAGGTGCCAAGACCTACCATGGCCACTAAGGTCGCTGCACTGTTGCCAGCCATGGGGCTCAAGGCCCTCCAAGAACACATAGCTCTGTGTATAGTCACTCAGCCTATAAGAAAGACACACATGAACTGAGAGTATTTGACCTTGTGACATAAGAAAAAGATTGGGAGAGCCAGAGGGAAGGGAAGAAGAAGTGATTGTGAGATTATATTCAGTGTCACTAAAGGTTTGGACTGGACTTTGTGGAACGAGTTAATGGGAGGCTTGTACATTTGTAGAAAGCTTCCCCCAGGGAAGGGACATTGCTAAGGGAGCGTGGCTCAGCAGAGCATTTCATAGACTGTTAAAGAAGGGGGAAATATCGTCTGCAGCAGTAAAATGTTATCTAGTGGCAGGGTTTCCACAGTAGCCAGTTTCCGACTGGCTACCTGAAGGCGATCAAAGCTTGCAGCACCCACCGGATGCTTTTTATCAGTTGTCCCCGTTTACCTGGATAGACTGACTAATGCAACACGCTTTGGGTTGAATGCGTTAATCTGAGGTGAAATTAAGGAGTGTGAGGAATCTAAACACCTAAGCAGAGGTAAATAGCAACAACTGTAGACTCGTTCTTCCAATAAGATGATAATCCAAAACAGAGATTGTATTCAACGTGCCCAAATGTGACTGTGCTGAGAGAGGTGGCATTAGGAAGTGACTCCAGACAGCAAGCTCAGATTCATCTCTAGTATAAATCTGTTTATGCTCAAGTAATAAACGAGCAGGTAGCTTGATATCCAAATCCAAATCTCTAATCAGATGCGCAGAATATTCAGCATGATCCTGGAGCTAGCTTCAGGAAACCCGACTCTTAAACCGCCCCCCCCCCTCCCTTTTCCCGGAAGTTCTTCACTTCTGTGCCTGTTGCTGCAGTTCTCACAGTCACATACCGCCACCTGCTGGGCGAAAGTCGTAGCGCAGAAGGACAAAGTATCTGCAAGAACAACAGAATCCTAAGCATCTATGGCTTCCAGGCCTTTGTCCTCTTCTGTGTCACTACGAACACAAAGTCTGACGTATTAGCAAATATTCCTGGTGGTTGCCGAATCCACTGACGGTCCTACTAAACACTTTCACGTGCGTGTTGAGTCCATCGACAAGCCCAGACGTCATTGACGCTCGAGATACAAAGAAAGCCGGCCTCCCTGTGTGAGTCGTCCTCGCTGAGAGTCCCTCAGTAGATGCTCAGAAATGAGGCTCTAGGTCTTTGGATAAGCAATTCTTGTTTCCCAAGCAACTTATGTGGCGCCTGTGTGTCTGGTTCACGAACATACAAGCTTCAAATGGCCCTAAGATTGCCTAAGCCAACCATATTGAAGGCTGGTACTTCACAAATACTACAAATATTACAAAGGTCCCATAATATCCACTGTATTTTAGCAATCACGCGAGAGAGGAATTTTTGGCAAAATGATTACAGGTTTTTCACTTCTGCATCAAATATAACTGTAAGGGCCACCTAGAATTTACTACCATTTATCTTCCTCAGGATGAGAACTTTAGAGTATGGAGGGAAAAACAAAATCAAACCCCAAAGAACACACAGCAATCATCGCAAAAGCAATTATTAATATTATCACTGATTTTCATATAATTACAATGTAAAATGTAATTACAAACAATGTAGTTTTATTAAAATGTTTCCCAGAGTACAAATTTTTCTTAGTATTATTTTTCTAGGTGATATGAAATGCATTTGGGGAGTGTGTGTGTGCTTGTGTGTGTTTGTATGTGTGTGTATGTGTGTGTGTTTGAATGTGTGTATTTATGTGTGTATGTGTGTGTTTGTGTGTGTATGTGTTTGTGTGGGGGGGGTGTGTTTGTGTGTGTGTTTGTATGTGTATGTGTTTGTGTGTGTGTGTTTGTGTGTGTGTGTTTGTGTGTGTGTTTGTATGTGTGTGTTTGTGTGTATGTGTTTGTGTGTGGGGGGTGTTTGTGTGTGTGTTTGTATGTGTGTGTATGTGTGTGTTTGTGTGTGTTTGTATGTGTGTGTTTGTGTGTGTGTATGTGTGTATTTGTGTGTGTATGTGTGTGTTTGTGTGTGTGTTTGTATGTGTGTGTTTGTGTGTGTGTTTGTATGTGTGTGTTTGTGTGTGTGTTTGTATGTGTGTATTTGTGTGCGTTTGTGTGTGTTTGTGTGTGTGTTTGTATGTATGTATTTGTGTGTGTGTTTGTATGTGTGTGTTTGTGTGTGTGTTTGTATGTGTGTATTTGTGTGTGTATGTGTGTGTTTGTGTGTGTGTGTGTGGGGGGGGGTGATCCTAGGCCCGTGTATCAAGGAGAAGGCTCTACCATAGAACTGTATTGTCAGTCCAGCCACTGAGATCTGTGTGCTCCAGTGCTCCTCAGTGTTAGGAGTGGAAGACTCAGTCGTGTTTCTTGTATGCTCTGATGAGGTGTACATTAAAATGTTAACCTTGCTCTTACTATCCACGAATACTGCCATCCTTCCCACCTACGAAGTCCGCGGTGTCCGATAAGATGTCATGTGTCCTTTCTGGGAGGCACACAATCACTGCTGCATAGCATCATGTGTTACGATCAGTGCAGTCAAGCCAAGAAATGAGGCCACAGAGAGCCGAAAATGAGAAGGGACATTCTCTCTCTTGCAAATGGCATGGGCGTCTATGAGAGAACATCAGGGGAACTTAAAAATCATCCTAAGACGAGCCAATATGAGTTTACCAAGGTTGTGGGATATAAGACAGTTTTATAAAAAAAAAATAATTTTAAGCTGGGCGTGGTGGCGCATGCCTTTAATCCCAGCACTTGGGAGGCACAGGCAGGCGGATTTCTGAGTTCGAGGCCAGCCTGGTCTACAAAGTGAGTTCCAGGACAGCCAGGGCTTATACAGAGAAACCCTGTCTCGAAAAACCAATAAATAAATAAATACATTTTAACTCTATATGTCAGTAATGAACACTTTGAAACCAATATTTAAAACATAACGCTTCTCTGCTCACTGTGGCTCTGTTCCGACCTTGCAGCGGCGGTATTGGCCTGGCTTCTGGAATGGACAGAGTCCACCAGGAAAGACTGGGGTCGCGAGGAGCTGGGGAGGGAGGGGCCCTGTCTGCGGAAGGTAGGGTTAGATCATTAGCTCAGTGACCTCCTAGGGTTTCCATGTGCTGTGTTCTCATCCTATAGCTGGTTTGGTAATGATCTGCAAGTCCCGGTGAGCAACAGCACAGCTCCGCCTGACGCTCTCATTAAAATCCATGCAGCCAAACTCTGCACGTTGTAGCAGCCTTGCAGAGCCTTGCAGAGCCTCGCAGAGCCTTCTCAGCTTGGGGGGCTGGGGACCCAGTCAGCTGAGAGGCCGTCTAGGCTCTACATAGGTATATGTGTACAAAGGAAATTTTCTTTTAAAACATGTTTCTTTAAGCCCTTTTAAGTAATAAAGGACCCAGTGCAGGTGGGTGTGTTTGTGGAATTCTGTAAGCGTAGAATACAAAGTTTAGTGACTATTTGAACTGGGCTGAGGCTGGTAAGACTATAAAGCAGCGGCCCATAAGGACTCTTAAGCGCTGGAGCAAAGGAGCCGCCCCGCTTCCCGCTTCCCAGTCTGCCTAGCCCAGCGGGGGCTGCCCCCATTCCTATAGCCCAGGGACCCAGCTTGCAATTGGTAGTGTCAGACGTGGCATGTAGCTTTGCCTTGGTTGTGAGATGATTTCATGGGGGGGGGGGGGGGAATTCCTTGGAGGCTCAGAGCAACTGGCCCAAACTCTCCTCCAGTTGGAGGCTCGAGCGCCCTCAGAAAGGACCCTGGCCGATGTCCCCGCAGAGCTGAGGTGCTGTTGTCAGGGCTAACTTGAAATCTCTTCCCGTGGTGCCCATCCTCTGACTCTATAGCACCAGCTTGGACAGGTTGAGGTCTCTGTGGCTTTGTTGAGGCTGCTTAAGCATTCTCACCACCATGTCCCTCTTCTGCATTAGCACTGCCTCCTGCTGCAATAATTTAATAAAGTCTTTGTAGTCACTCAGTCAAAAATAAAAAATAAAAATAAAAAACATAATGCTTCGTACAACTGCTAAAAAAAAAATGAGAACTTGGGTATATATTAAAGATAAATGTGCTGAAAACTCCAGACACTCGTAAAAGAAAGACTGGATCAGTTGTAATCACAGACTGATCGACAGAGTAAAAATTTTACCTCTCCCCTAACTGACACCCATGTCACTGCACTGGTGTAATTCTTTCTGTGGCGCTAGAGCAGTGATCTCAACTTTCCTCGGGCTGCAATCAGTTAACACAGTCCCTCATGCGGTGGCGACCTCCAACCTTCACAATCCATAACAATTTGCTACTGTTATGAATCTTAATGTAAATATTTGATATGTGACCGTGCCAAGGGTTGTAGCCCACCGGTTGAGAACCACTTCTCCAGCGACTTATTTTGTTTGTTGGTGGGCTCACTGGGGTTTGGGTATGTAAACAATTGTGACACCTATAAACTTAGTCTCATTTCTCCTTTCTGAGCCTGTATTATTTTATTTCCGTTTTCCTTATTCTACTGGCTCGGGCATATCGCACCATGTTTGAAGTGGCAGAGAGTTATCGGGACATAGACACTTTGCCTTGTTCCAGCTATAACCAGAATAGAAACCCCTGCTGCCCCTCGGTATGGGTGCCAACGAGCAGACAGGATCAGTGCTTCCCTCAGAGGGCTGGCAACCTGGTGGAGAAGCATGACTTTCTCCAGTAACAAGTTTTATAAGAAACCAGAACACCGACCATTCAGTCCTGCCTCTCTGGTCACGTTGCTCCTCTTGTCTTTGGATTCGTCATGCTGGTGGGTTTGTCCTTATTTCCTCTTGCCCGCCCTCCTTGTTATCACCCTTCCCTGTGTAGGGAGTTTTATACACCCAGGCCAGCCTTTGAGTCACCATTCTTCCCAACCATTATCTGAGTTACCTTTAGGTTAAAGATTAACTCCCGTCAGTTAACAATGTGCGCTTTCTGGGCAGCACACAGTGTGTGCGTCCAGATTCCTGCATACAGTGAGAAGTACAAATGGCCTCTCATGACTCAAGAGAGACAAGAGCCTCTATCCTTTTCAACAGTATGAAGTACAAGTGTGCTCATTTAGAGCTTAAAGTGTCCCCATCTGTCCCCTTCACTATCAAGGCTCAGCAGGATGTGTGCTTTGAGAAAGCCATCAGTGTCTTGGAGTCTGTGCAGATCGATAAAACAAAAGCATCCAAAACAGATATAAAAATGAATCGGCAAGCTTGGGAGGATTCACCCTCCTTGATTTTAACACTCAACATGAATGGAGGATATCCACAGCAGGACAGACAGATAAACAGACTGAGGAGTCAGAATAGATACTCCAATGTGAGTCCACAGAAATACACCCAGCTCTTCCTGACAAGGGCCTACAAGCAAGTCAGTACAAAGAGAACGCCATTTCGCCATGCAGTGGTCGAGTTATTAAGGGAGGAGTATGAACCTCAATCTAAACCTTACAGATGGTTCAAAATCTGACCCCAAACTGTAAAAGTTTTAGAAGATATTATAGATAAAAATCTTCAGGATCTAGACTTGATGAAAAATTATCTCATTGACTCAACATTATAATTCGTAGGAGAAAAAAATTAAAATAAAACCAAGTTAAAATTAACTAAAGTTTAAAGTATTTGTGATGGAAAAGATCCTATTATAAGAGTCTGAAAAAGAAGGCACATGGTGTGAGAATATATCTGCAACTACTGCAGCGCCGGATCTAGAATTTGAAAAAAAAAATCAGCATGTAACAAAAAAATTAAGTAATTTCCAGGAAGTATGCAAAAGATATAATAAGATATTTTTAAAAGAAGAATTTACAAATGGTAAATAGTCCCATTGAAATATATTCAACACCCGTAGGAAACTGTACAAATTTTGACTGCTATAAGATATCTATAAAAGCAAATGTGAAAAATACGTGGATTTAGAACAAGTGACCATATAAAGTATTACAGCTGCTGTGGGGAATAAAGACCCAGATACGCACTTACTGCGTAACAAAGCAACTCTCTTCATGGTCACTAAACACACAGAAATAAAAACATTTTGTTCACACAAAACCTGGGAACCCCATAGTTGTTCTATATGAAACAGATTAAAAACTAGAAATCTTCCACAAAATGCCCATCCGAGGGGAATGAGTAACCCGAGTTGTACATCACGTCAAGGACCTTATTTGCTGATATAAAGTAACATAAAGGGACTGGGCACAGGAAGGTGTGCCAAGTGGGGAACGCTTTCAAAAGGTTGCATTGTGTGTCTCTATGTACGTGGTGAGAGTTAGTGAAGGCTGGTGCGTTCATTTTAGTAAACAAAGGAATGGATGAGTGATTTCAGGGATGGGTGTAGGAGTTTGATGCTTATACGCAGAACATTTTGGTGAATGAAAATTCTTATCGTTTAGTAACAGGACAACTTACTGAAAGCGGTCTTGCTCCTACGATCCTTTTTCTTTAAGCAGAACAATTCCAAGACTGGCCAGCAGGGGGCGAACAATTCCTCAGCGCAGAGCGACCGCTGTTTAGTTTTTTCTGCAGCTCACATTCATTCTGCCCTGATGCTCTTACATGGGGGCGGTTTTTTACATTTCTTGTGATTTGTTTGTTTGTTTGTTTCATATTAGTAACAATCAAGCGTGTTTTCCATCTGTACCCAGGACTTAACATCCGTCATAGCAACGCAACCTTCCACATTCACTGTGATTTTTTTTAAGTGATGGTTTATAAATCAAAACATAAAATTCTAATTTTAACTAATTTGAAGCAAATTACATTTCAGTAGCATTAAATATATTATCATTGTTTAGGACAAGATATCAAAAAAAATTTCATCCTAGGCTGGGCATGGTGGCTCATACCTCTGATCAGAGCACTCACGAGGCAAGGATCTCTGTGAGTTCGAGGCCAGTCTTGTCTACAGCGTGAGTTCCAGGACATCTAGGCCTACATAGAGAACCCTGTCTCAAAAACAGAACAATGCTTTCATCCTATAAAGCACTGAATGACTGTTTATGCCCCGCCCCCTTTCCCTAACTCCAGGCAAACTCCATGCTACTGTCTGTGTCTGCAAATGTGACTTATTTAGATTCTCTCATCTGAGTATTCGGACCCACACCTTCCAAGTCTATCCAAGCAGGAACATGTAGGAGAAGGGCATCTCACTGTGTGTGTCCACGCGCCACCTTCTGTTCACGTATCAGTGGCTGCGATGAGTCCTGCTGCTGTCTATAGAGGAATATGGAATCAGCACACATACCGAAATGGCTTGGGTCTCTTTAAGGAACAAATACATGTACAGAAGCAGAGCCAGACCTGCTCGTTGTTATATCTGTGTGCTTCTCCAAATGCCAACTAGCCTAGGAATTACACCGAATCTACTTGAAAGATCTGCATGACGGACTCTGGCGGTGATGGGCAGCACCTGCCAACGCTGCGTGCTGGGTTTTAAGGTCACGATGTCGTAAAACTGTGGCAACTGACTCTGACTATAGGAGACTATAGTTAGTCTCCTTCACACAACTCAAGGGTTAGAGGGCAGAATACTTCCAAAGGGGCAGATTGTCTTACAAGGAAAAGGTGGGCACAAGAATGACGTAAACCACCACCACCCCTCTGGAGAAACCACATCAAAAGCTTCCGAAATACAGACGAGGCTCCAACTTATCTTGCCAATCTTCTTATAGAAGAAGAAAAGTATTCAGAGAGCATGAGGGGTGGTGGGTGTCCTACATGGGGATGGTAGGAGGGAGCGATGAAAAGGGAGAAAATTATGTAATTATATTTTAATTTCAAAAGATAAAAATTAAAGGGGGCTGGAGAGATGGCTCAGCTGTTAAGAGCACTAACTACTCTTCCAAAGGTCCTGAGTACAAATCCCAGCAACCACATGGTGGCTCACAACCACCCATAATGAGATCTGACTCCCTCTTCTGGTGTGTCTGAAGACAGCTACAGTATACTGACATATAATAATAAATAAATCTCTTTTTTAAAAAAAAAGTAAAAAGAGGGCTGGTGAGATGGTTAAGAGCACTGACTGCTCTTCTGGAGGTCATGAGTTCAAATTCTAGCAACCACATGGTGGCTCACAACCCCCTGTAATGAGAAACAAATAGAAACCTTTGGGTCTGGGGAGGGAGTGGGGAAGGGCGGAGCGAGGGGGAGGGGCAGAGCGAGTGAGGGGGGTGGGAGGGAATGGGGGCCAGAGCAAGAGGGAGAAGGGAAAGAGAGAAAAAGAAAAAGAGAAAGAAGCCGGGCGTGGTGGCGCACGCCTTTAATCCCAGCACTTGGGAGGCAGAGACAGGCGGATTTCTGAGTTCGAGGCCAGCCTGGTCTACAAAGTGAGTTCCAGGACAGCCAAGACTATACAGAGAAACCCTGTCTCGAAAAACCAAAAAAAAAAAAAAAAAAAAAAAGAAAAAGAGAAAGAAACAGGCTGTGGATTGTCACTCATCCATCCCCTCTTCTGACAGGTATGTGATAGAAATTGGTTATCTGATCTCACTAAGGCTACACAAGTCTCCGTTCTATTTTTTTGTCCCTGTTCTTTCTTTCTTCGGATAGGAGCATTTCTGGGTTAAAAACTTTGAGATGGGTGAGTGGCCCCATCCCTCAACCAGTGGCCATGCCTATCTACTGGAGGTGGTCTCCACAGGTTCTATCTCCCCCTTCTCTGCACATTTTGGCTAAAGTTATCCCCATTGGGTCCTGGTGGCTTCATGTTTCCCTGGTGTCTGGGACCCTCCAGTGGCTATCCCCAGTTCCTCATCCCCCCTGCTGTAGATTTTTGTTTGATTTCCTGACCCTCTGTACCTCTCTCAAATCTCCTCCAGTTCCTGATACTGTCGCCCTTATTTCCTTCCCCTCCTTTCTTCCTTCCCAGCCTCTCTCTTATTTGTGTTTTGAAACAAATTGTCAGCTCACCCTCAGAAAGCATCCAGCAGTTTGTGTAACAATCCCCAGGCTATGCCTGTTCAGGGTCCCACCTCCCTTGCCATGACTGAAACTTTACATTTTGCGTCTATTCTCGAGTGCCAAGCACAGAAAAATAGTTTTGTATTTTAAATGTGACTTCATAAATGAGTGAAAAGATTTTCCTGTGTTTGTTGACGTTTCTGTTTCCCATGAATATCATAGACCACATGTTCACTCCTCCGTCGAGAAGTAAAGTCTTTCTCGATCCATTCTGCTCTTTCTTTAGAGTGATTTTTCTGCTCCCGGTGCACCAAGAGCACATTCACTTCAAGATCTCTTCTGGGGATCTGAGGAGATGTCTCAGTAGGTAGATGCACTTGCTGTGAACACTGAAGGCCTTAGTTCAAATCACTAAAGCCTATGTAAAAATCCAGGCGCGTCCTTTTAATCCCCCACTGGCAGACAGGGAAAGCAGGTTACTGGGGATCACTGGCTGTCAACCTAGCTCTTAATAAAGTGAGAGAATCTTTCTTAAAGGACTGGGGACTGGAGCATCTTACATACATCACACATGCACACATGTGCACACACACTAAAATAAAATCGAAAATAAATTTACTTAGAAGGCATTATTCTGGTTTAGACGGAAACTTTGATGAGTGAACTTTAACGTGATAAATGTGATTTTAAGCAAACACTATGACATCTTGTTTAGAGGCTAAAGTTCCTCGCCATGGTTAGAATGAGAGTGTTCCAGTTACAGACTTATCAGGGAAGTCGTTTAGCACAAAAGCTTGTTTGGGTTTTTTTGTTGTTGTTGTTGGGGGGGGGGGGTTCGAGACAGGGTTTCTCTGTATAGCCCTGGCTGTCCTGGAGCTCACTTTGTAGACCAGGTTGGCCTCGAACTCAGAAACCCACCTGCCTCTGCCTCCCAGGGGTGCTAGGATTAAAGGCGTGCGCCACCACGCCCCGCTAGCACAAACATTTTAAAGGAAAGAAGCCGCCTGGCCTGCTGCGAGTGGGTGTAATAGGAGTTGTCAGCTGCACCATCACGTGATTCATCTCGAAGAAGCCTTTTGGTTCTGTCAGCTTTTCATGGGACAGCGACGGATAGGATGATTGTGGCGACACAGCACTGTTAGTTCTCTGAACCTGAGCCTAGTTTCATCCCATGACCTTGGATTTCACAGACAGGAAGTAGTGGGGAAATATTTCTCCTCCCTGGGAAGATACCCAGAAGCAGATGACAGCTGGCTTGTCCCAGCTGCTGTCTGGTTGCTGCTAGCTCTTTGCCTCTTTCCAGAAGGTCTGGTGTGACTCGGTGGGTGTGATAACCCAGGCACTTGCACACACGGCCACCTTTGTCAAGTGTGTGCAACTCTGCCAGCAGTGTGCTGCAGCTCTGTGGTGTGCTTTGTGTGAGAAGGCAAAGCCCAGTAAAGGCTTTTTTCCCTCCTCCATCAGAGGGCAGCAGGCTTTCTCCAGGGTGGAGTCACGGAACCAATTGTAAAAGGCCCTTGAAAGGCAACTTTACTCTTTTTAACTTAAAAAATATTCTGATTGTGCACCAGTACAGTATCTATAAATAAACTTCTTTTTAAAAGTAACCCACTAAAGCTGGAGCCGTGGAAGGCTTGCTTTTGAAATCCCAGCACATGGGAGGTAGAAGGGTCCTGAGTTTCTTCAGAGGAAATGAGGGCAGCCTGGGCTACAAGAGACCTTGACTCAAAAAAAAAAAAATAGTCAGAATTAAATGAATACAGAAATTGAAAATACCAACCGTATTTCCCGTGCAATTGTGCCCTAACCTTCCTGCAATGTGTGTGCCCTCAAGTGGATGTTTTGGTAGGAATGACCCAATGTTATCTGCTCACTGGGCATGCTTTGAAGGTCTGTCCTAGACAGAAATGGATGTAAAGTTTGTTTCTGCTTTTAGTAACTTGTGACTTTGGCAACATGACAATAAATATCTGAAAAATTATATGTCAATGTGAAAACATGCTTGTAACCACTGGGAAAAGTTTGCTGCACTACTGACCTACAGTCCCCGTGAAACAGAACACTTGCAGACCATAAACCTTATCAGCTCCGGGAACCAGTTCAAAGGCTATAGTCATATCAGGCTCAGCATAGAGTCCAGGCAGGGAAGTGTCTGTGGCCGGTCTGTCCTCGTCAGCATCTGTTGTCTTAGGAAGTTTGTGGTGATGACGTTCTCTTTAAGAAGAGATCATGGCAGATCCCTGGGCCCCTGTAGGAGCTAATAATCTTTTACACTGATAACCACATCACCCCGTGGTTTGTATGTGATGTCTTCCCCATAGGCTTGTATTTGAACACGTGGCCCCACCTCACGGTGCTGTTTGGGAAAGTCATGAAGCCTGCAGGAGAGACTGCGCTTGAACAGGGGGAAACATGGGGGCGGGCCTTGAGGTTTTGTAGCCTGATCCCTACTTCCTGTTTTCTCTCTCCTTCCTTACCGCCAGTGACAGCCTTCTGCCCCTGCTTCCAAGCTTTTCTTGCCATAATGCACTGTATTCCCTTGTCACTGAAGGCATCTCCTTGCTGGAATGTGTAAAGCCATTGTGGGGTCCACTTAAATCCAACAGAGCTCAAAGACCAGGTCAGTGCAGATGACAAAAAAATGTATTGTAATCACGCTGTTACTGATCCATCCGGGCCAGAGAACAGACTCTAGAGCCGAACTGCATCCGTGAAGCGAAGTTGTACAGCACATTTAAGGATGAGACCACAAACTGAGGAGGAACGGGGTGGGCTGTAGCACCGTCCAATCATATTTTGACACGGGGCTGGGCAAGGGAGTCTCCACTGTGGTTTTGCCCTGACTCGGGGCCAGCAAGTTACAGGAAACAAGTCAACACTCCTGGGCCACCTGGTTTCAAGGCCTTTGACTCAGAGCCTTGGTAGTCAGACCTCATCCTGGATATTTGATGTGTAACTCAAGATGATAAGAGAACAAGGGAGTCGGTTGTAGACCTGGGACCATGAACTCAGTTTGATCCCGCCAACAAGATGGAGAAGTTGTCCCTGTGGTGGCTGGATGCAGACAACTGTCTCCTTACAAGCAATGAAGCACTCCTGAAACTACTTTCTTTCCTGTGGTGGCTGTAGACACTGCCACTAGCAAGCACGTACTTCGTATTGTAGCTATGTCTGAGTACAGCTTCTTTTCTTTTCTTTTTAAAGATTTATTTATTTATTATATGTAAACACACTGTAGCTGTCTTCAGACACCCCAGAAGAGGGCATCAGATCTCATTATGGATAGTTGTGAGCCACCATGTAGTTGCTGGGATTTGAACTCAGGATCTTTGGAAGAGCAGCCCATGCTCTTAACTGCTGAACCATCTCTTCAGCCCCCTAAGTACAACTTCTTGATACATAGTACCTTCTATACAGCCACACAAGAAGTACCAGGAGCCTTACGTGGGGCGTGTATTGTATGTTATTTTACATCTTGAAGGGTCTGACAGACCTTATTCTTACAGCAGTGGTTCTCAAGTTTTCTAATGCTGTAGCCCTTTAATGCAGTTCTTCATGCTGTAGTGACTCCCCCAACCATAAAATTATTTTCTTTACTAATTCATAACTATAATTTTGCTACTGTTATGAATCATAATGTAAATACCTGATATTTAGGATATCTGATATCTGAACACCCCACCACCACCACCACCACCAACCCCCACCCCACCCCCAACCCCCACCCCACCCCCCGCAAAGGGACCTGCAGTTTGAGAACCAATGTTCCAGGTTAATGTTCACAAGTGAGCACAGAGAGACAGGAGTTCCGTCTGTCCTTCCCTTGACTCCAACTTACCCCAGTGCCTCACACCCTGATAGGGAGTCATCAGCTCAGCTTGGGAAGCCACTGTTAGTCCTGCTCTGGTTAAAGATTATCAGATTCCTGGGTTAAAATGAGCTGTTGGAAACAAAGTGGCCATGTCTTGGATACACATACTGGGAGCTCAGGGGATTGGCAAGTTTGTTTCTGTTTATAACTTAATACACATGAGTAGCTCTACAAAATGGTGACATTGTCCAGGTACACAGCAGTGAATGATAAGAATCTAGGATAATAGTGTTCGGCACCTTTACTGTGTGAGCAAAGACGGGAAACGGATTCTACCTGTAAATACTGATTCTTCTTACTTTAGAGGGCTGAGTGTTCTTACTTGAATGCCCGTGTACATGCAGTGCCTGCAGAGGCCAGAAGAGGTTTCGGGATTGCCCAGCAGTTGGAGTCAGACATCTGTGTGCCTCCATGTGATGTGGGGGCTGGAAGTGAACCCAGAGCCTCTGGAAGAGCCGCTAGTGCTCTTAACTGCTGAGCCATCTTCCTGGATGCTGGTCTGAATTTCTGATAGGTAATAGGATTAGAAATTTAAGTCAAGGGCTGGAGAGATGGCTTAGAGCTTAAGAGCACTGGCTTCTCTTCCAGAGGTCCTGAGTTCAATTCCAAGCAACCACATTGGTGGCTCACAACCATCTATAATGGGATCTGAAGCCCTCTTCTGGTGTGTCTGAAGACAGCTACAGTGTACTCATATGCATTAAATAAATAAATAAATAAATAAATAAATAAATAAATAAATAAATATTAAGTCAAAGCATTATTTTTATTAAAACCTTGAAATTATCCCCTGACCAGATAGTTTATGCTTCAACATAGAGTTAAGCTGGAAGAGCATTGAGAAGCACAGTAAAGTACAGGTCAGTTGCATTGTAAACTGGTAAGAGATCTTTTCACAAAACAGGAAGACGCTGAGAATACTATGCAAAGTTACAAGAGAAAAAAAGCTGAGCCTTGCTTTGTCAATTTCTGTGTCATTCAGGCCGATTCTGCCATTTGTACGGAACTAAGACATCACATTTCATGATATTTCATGTGTTTGTAGATTCTGATGATAGATATAATTTCTAGAAAGCAGCACTTTCCTAGAACCATTACTTACAGAGGAAGGAATACAGTCAAACACTTCACACTGAAAATGTCTATAGTTGTCACAAGTTAGCACCTTTCCTCTAATTTCAGACTCTTTCTGACTCTGAAATGACAGTCACATGCCCTTGTCCCCAAAGAGGACAGAGGCTGCAGGCTGGCACTGTTTGCTCTGCGAACCTGAAGTGAACTTTAATTCCTTTTCTCCCTCCAACAACGCAGCTGCGGTTTAATGTCAACAATGCCTGGACTTGGTATCATTTTTCTGTAGGAAGCTCCACCCCTCCCCCACCCCAACACACACATACACACAGCCACATAGGCAAGCTGCCAAGACTCAATATAATAGAGTTTTATTAAGAAATTGACATTTCTCAATATAGACACACCTACATCCTGTAGAATAATTTTTGGTTGTCTTACAATATTTAGACTGACCAAAACCGGCCCCCAAATGTCCCTGCTTTGTAACCATGCTAAAATTTTCGCTTAGGAATGCGTTTACATCACTCTCTTCCTGCTACAAGCTTCTACACGAAGGGTAATCAGCTTAATTGTTTCAAAGTTCAAGTGTGAGTTCCTCTGGCAGATAAGTATGTGCCCACAGGACAGAAGTTACCCTGGCTAATAACAGGGGAAAGGGCAAGGAGGACCAAACGTCTGCGGGCAGTCACCTGCCTCACCTCATCACATCTCCTGAACACATGGCTCCCCACAGCCTCCATTTAAACAGTCCTTAAACGCTTCAGATATCCTTTCCCTACAGACTCTGAGCCTTCACCTTCTTCCCACTGTGGTCCTGTTCTTGAAAACATTGTTTAAAAACTCCTGCTTGGTTCTTTCTCAGCAATGAAGGTACTGACCACACGGGTCATTTTCTAAGGAACCTTCCTTAAGAAGTATGGACTCCCAAGGTACAGAAGTCAGATTTAGGATTTAAAGTGGGGGGGGGGGTTCTTTTTGCATATTGGTCCTTGTCAGAAAAAGTAGGACAAAGCCACCATCACCTACAGGTAGACCCTAAGAACTATGGACTCTGAATTAAGTACCCAGTATATCTTTCATGGTTCAGTGACATTTCCTGCTCCTTAGGAACCCACTCACACTTCTGCCACCGCTGCCTGTTTCCTCGGGATTATAGGAATTGTAACCAGCTCCTCTTTACGACTTCAGTGTCTAGCTCAGAGAACGGGAGCCTATCCATTTAATGAAGCCCCACTAGGATGCTTCAGGCCAAGTGGGTCGTGTAACTAAGCACATATACTGCTAATTGGGTGACAAAGCCTTTATATTATACATAAAAACAAACCCAGGAGGACTGAGTACCACATAGGCAGGCTAAGTACCTCAGAACTCAAGAGTAACGTTCCGTGTCCCAAGTTTTCCTTTTAGCTCATTTCCCTCAGACTTGATGAAGGAGCATGAAGATGCCAGAATGACAGGGCAGGGAGTGGAAAACACGGCTTACTCTCCCCATCCAAAGGGCAGGAAAGGGCGGAGCTCACCAGAATCTACTTTGCTTCTGTGAAACACAAAAAAGACCCTCCCACACCAGCCAAGGGGGTGGAGCCTACACTTCTACGGCTGGCAAGCTGTAAAAGCCATACCCAGCTCTCCAGCTCCGCTGCCAGGGCAGTGCCAGTGGAGGCTGAGTAGCCTGAGAGGGTCATCTCTATCCAGTGGTGATGAAGCTTTCTCCAGGATGCCTGCATCACTGGAGACCCGCCAGGAGCAGTAAGTGGTACTGTTCACATCCCAGCACGGGAGGCATCAGCAATGAACGAACAGAGATCTGAATTCCCCACTCCGCTTACCTCCTCTCATCCTAATATCAATGGAGGAGGTGAAATACTTCATCTCCCAGAGAGTAAGAAGGAGGCCGAGTCCCCAGTATTTCTGCAGGGATGATGTCAGAGGAGATTTACCGAAGATGCAGAATGCTAAGATAGAATGCCTAAAATATCCAGGTTTTAATTTAAAACAATCATGAGAAGCAAAAAAAATATGTTGAAGACAAGAGAAACCCACTACACATAGAAACAAACATTGACAGAGGAAGTGAGGATGTACCAACGAGCACTGTACAACAGCATCGTAAAAATGTTCCAACCAGCAACCGCAAATGCACATGAAACAAATGAAGAAATTGATACTCAATGGAAGCAATAAAAAATTTCAGCAAATAGAAGACATAAAGAAGCAAAACACAAATAACATTTTACAAATAAAACAGTAGCCTATATATAAACCTACTGGGAACAACAGAATGGATAAAAGGTAGCATAAAAACCAAACAAAACCTTAGACAGACTGGCAGGAAGTAGCAAACTTGGAAAGAACAGACTGAAAGATATGCATGCCAGAGGCTATGGGTAACACAAAACAACACCTTCTAAGTTATTACATCAATGTCAGTGGCAATGTCGGTGAGGGGAAGTTACATCACTGTGTCATTTGTCGTGTGCACAGTGAAGATGTTAAGTGATGAGTGACGAATTCTCTTCAGATCTACACAGCTTCAAACTGAAGAACTAAGCCAGGCAAAGCTCTTCTCCCATCACTGTGGGGGAGGGGGGCTCTCTTGTGCAGAGAAAACACTCTTCACAGTGGAAAAAAAAGTCACTTTGCAAGTGCCAATGAGTTCTCTCGGGGTTCATCCAAACAAAGCCCAATTTTAATGGCCTGAGAGAACCATGCTCAGGGCTCTTTTCAGTCTTCATTTATTTCTAGTAAAGAGGACTGGGATGTGCATGTGCATATGTGTGTGCATGTGCATATTCAAGAGCATGCACGTGTGTGGGTGTGTTACATGTGTATGTGTGTACATGTGTGTGCACATGTGTTACATGTGTGTGTGCATGCATACATGCATGTGCACATGTGTGTGCGTGTGTACATGTGTATGTGTGCGTGTGTGTATAAACATAGAGTCAGATTTTTACAAAAGCTAGATATCCTCAACTCACAAATTTTCCATCAAAAGTCCAGTTTTTTGATGGAAAGCCACTAAACCTGAAGAGACCCAATCACAATTTGTTTTAAAAGCACAAGACTTTGGTTATTGGAGGAGACAGAAAAAATAGAAATGGGGCCTCATTTAGCTAAAACTGAAACTCCAAGTGAAAATCAATACAGAACCATTTTCCATTTTTTTTAAAATGGGACATGAGCTACCCCAGTCCTTTACTCAGTTTTATTAACAACAATAGGATTCCAACATCAGGTCCCCAGACCACGTACACTGCCCCTCGTCCCTTAAGAACACTTCCAGGTGTGAGGTGAAGTGTCTTTACTCCCCGTGCGTTAGTGACACATCTAATTCTTAGACAGGAAGTCTGCATGGCACAGGACAGGAACACTCTGCAGATGTGCTGAGTCGTCACACAACCCAGCCAGGGACATCGACACCACACAGGGAGTCCCAGTTGTAACTCCACTCGACCGTTTCCAAACAATGCAAAAGTGTAGAGGACTGTATCAAATATAAGACTCTTTCAAAAGGATCTATGGTGTTTGTTTTGTTTTCTTTTGTTTTTTAATAAAAAAACAATCAGTCTTCTTGGCTGAAGATTGGCAAATGTGTTTTCAACCTCAGCAGTTCTGAAACTGACTCTTGTCGGTCCTGGTAGAAGCTGAGGCCAGTGATGAGTTCCACGTCTGTGACCCGAGCTCTGTGCAAGGTCAGCAACTCCTCGACCCATGAAGACTCCCGCTTCCCATGCTAGGACAGAAGATGAAGAAGTCACCAGAGAGCACTCAGTTCACGTTCCCAGTAAGGTCCCCCTCTTCTCAGCTTATTTACTTAGGACATTTTAGGCTGAGAAATGACAGAAGTCACAGGTGTGTGTGTGTGTGTGTGTGTGTGTGTGTGTGTGTGTGTGTGTGTGTGTGTGTGTTGCCTGAATGCATTACCTGAGCATCATGAAAATCAGGTGATCAAATCTCCTGGAACTAGAATTATTGATGGTTGCTAGTTATACTATTTAGTGCTAAGAGTCCAACCCAGGGCTACTGGAAAAGCAGCTAGTGTTCTTAACCACTGAACCATCTCTCTTGCCCCAGCGGGCCAAAGCCAGGCTGGGTTTAAAGATCAAGTATAAGATGTGAGCAACTATATCAAACCAACTCTAGTTATCACGGGAATGTGTCATCTTTATGGTCTCATGGAACTGGGGTTGCAAAATACATAAGATGAAATTTCATTTCTGAAGAGAATAAAGACCTAAACAATATGTGATCAGAAAAAAACCAAAGGCAGACTTTCTGGTCCATGGAAGTAGAGAACATAGTTAAATCAGATAGCAGGGATAGAAAGGATGCATCCATATTCTATAAGCATTTCTGAAAATGGCCATGGGAAAGGGTCAAAGACGTGTATCAGAAAGGTCTATGGGGCCAGGAAGATGCTGCCAAACCTGGCTGCATGAGCTTCATCCCCAGGCTGGGGAAGGAGGGAGCCAACTTCTGAAAGATGTTCTCTGAGTTTCACACACATTTGCTCACACACATGTGCACACACGTACATGCTCACACACATGCTCTCACACACACATGCTCACACACATGTGCACACACACACACACACATTACTAATAAATGTAATTGTTTTTAAAGCCCCATGCACTCTTGGGATCTTATTAGTAGAAAATAATAAAGAGTTTTACCATAAAAAGCAGAACAGAAACCTCGCATTTCCCATCAAACTTAAATCAGCTGCTGCTTAGTTCCCTCCCAGCCACAACCCTTCCTCTGGCTTTGAGGGAAGCACCTGACGCCATGAACTCCTTGTCAGTAGGCAGTGTCCGTCGTTTATTTCAGCATTCTTAGGAATGAGTAAAGAGGACTTATAACCAGAATGTCTCTTCAGGCTAATGCAACTAATGCTTAGTCACTTGTTCAGAGGGGAAGCAGAAGAAACAGCAACTGTGTAACAAGCTTTAAAATAACTTTCTTTCCGGTGCACTGCAATATTTAGTGTCTTTTATGCTGCCATTAAAGAACTGAATACAATGTTCCCATCAACCAGGGAGGACACTCCTCTTTGGATGGCAGAGTAGAACAGCCTTGTGATATTTGGCTCAAGTCACTCAACAACATTTTGATGAAAGGATAAATTTGGGGCTGCCTCTCTCCGCCCCCAACCCCAGCAGGTCCGTGCAGAATTCAAATGTGAAATCCGGAAAGCAGAAATCATTTTTAGTTCGTGTGGGCCAAAGCCACGAGTAAGCATGGTGGAACAGAAGAGATGAACAGCCTGAGTCCCCTTCTGCCTCCACTGATCACAGCACCGTGCCAACAGGTATACAGTTGACCCTGTTACAAGAGGCTCCTTCCTTGCTTCTCTGTATTGATCTTCAGCTATTTGCTCCAGAACATATTTAATGTTTAATACTTACTACATCATTCTGGACGACTGATGTATATTTAACAGCAATTTAATCTCTCAAGGAAAAAAATTGATGAAAAAATCAACAATTGTTCCAAAAAAAAAAAAACCCACCACTGGAATGGCAAATACTATAATAAAGATCTTCATAATGTTAGATATGGAAGAACTATATTTAAATGCTTTCTTACTATAGCTTTAACATTAATTTATAATAGTGAGGTTACAAGTCTAGTTTTGGGGGTTCCTTCCGGCCTGCGCCGGTTTACCTTGGGTACAAACTCCACAGCCAGTCAGTCCCACAGCACCCAGAGGAGGCTTCACTACCAGGTGTTCTAACAAGCCCAGGATCACAGGATCACATGATCTTAGAAGCTTGGTCACATCAGGATCTCAGGGTTCCAGAGGCAGCTTGATTCACAGGAACTCTGACACACCCAGAATCTCAGGATCACAGAAGAGATAGCTGGACTCTTAGGGATTCTAACACAACTAGGATTATAGGAAGGACAGGCTCCAGTCAGATATAGTGGGGGCAGGTAGCACTAGAGATAATAAGTTGGTGGGAAGCAAGCGTAAGAACAGAAGCAACAGAAAGCAAGGTTACTTGGCATCATCAGAACCCAATTCTCCCACCATTGCAAGACCTGGACACACTATCACACTGAAAAAGCAAGGCTTGGATCGAAAATCACTTCTCATGAAGATGATAGAGGGCTTTAAGAAGAACATAAATAACTCCCTTAAAGAAATACAGGAGCCCTTAAAGAGGAAACACAAAAAATCCCTTAAAGAATTACAGGAAAACACAATCAAACAGGTGAAGGAAATGAACACAAATATCCAAAATCTAAAAATGGAAATAGAAACAATATAGAAATCACAAATGGAAACAGACCTGAAGTAAGAAAACCTAGGAAAGAGATCAGGAGTCATAGATGCAAGCATCACCAACAGAATACAAGAGATAGAAGAGAGAATCTCAGGTGCAAAAGATACCATAGAAAACATTGACACAACAGTCAAAGAAAATGCACAATGCACAAAGCTCCTAACCCAAAACATCTGGGATATCCAGGACACAATGAGAAGACCAAAGCTAAGGATAATAGGTACAGAAGAGAGTGAAGATTCCCAATTTAAAGGTCCAGTAAATATCTTCAACAAGATTAAAGAAGAAAACTTCCCTAACCCAAAGAAAGAGATACCCATAAACATATAAGAAGCCTAAGGACAAGTTGTCTTCTTCAAAAATCAAGGGCCATCGAGATGGGCCCTGAGTGGGTAAAGGCACTTGTCACCAAGCCTGACAACCTGAGTTCACCCCCTAACCCCAACGTGTTGGAAGAAGAGAATCTACTCCTCATTAACATCCATGAGCCTCCAGCAAGCCTGATGTATCAAGACGCACGCGTGCGTGTACACACACACACACACACACACACACACACACACGATGCTCTCTCCCTAAATAAATACTATAATAAAAAACAAGGCCCACATGTAAAACCATTAGGTAAATCCAAAACCCATGTACACTCAGGAGTTCTGTTTCTTCCAGAGTGTGAGCAATGTACGGACACACAGGTTACACGTCCGTGTGCAAGGGAGGCAAGGGAGACAGGCTGTTACTTACCGTACAGCTCTCAATGTTATCAGGCCTATGAGGCAGTATGTAAGCTGAGGACTCTAAGGCGGAGCACTCCAAGGGAGTCTCAGACAGCTGCTTGCAGCTGGTGAGCACAATGAAGAAGTGAGTCGGAATCAGAATTTCCTGGCTTCGGATGACTCTGCTGTTTCTGTAAAGTATGCGACATTCACTTTCATTAAGAAACATTTATCTTTCTCTTAATAATACTTCAGTACAGCCTACTTTTACTGAAACATATCTAAAGGTTACATTTAATTAAATAAGCATGTTATAAGAATAAATAATTAGCCAGGTGTGGTGGCGCATGTCTTTAATCCCAGCACTCGGGAGGCAGAGGCAGGCAGATTTCTGAGTTCGAGGCCAGCCTGTTCTACACAGAGAAACACTGTCTCAAAAAAAAAAAAAAAAGAATAAATAATTAAATAATCATTACACCTCAATACTCCAATTATTGATGCTAATAAGTAGAATGTTCAAATAACCTTTTCTATTAAAATTTGGCTTTTCAATTTCTATCTAAAGAATATTCAGATAGTATATATATATATATATATATATATATATATGCATATATATGAAATCTTTGAACACTTACAACCAACATTCTAACTCTAGATTAGTATTGATACTCTTTTGTCAGCCGCACAATGACAGAGAATCAACCAAGGCCCCTCCTTTCCTTCAGAGAGGATATGTCATGAATTCTCCATCCCTTTGACTAAATTTCTGGTTTTACCCCCAAACTTTAACTGAGAAAAAGAATTGAAAACTAAGAACAGACTCTTGTTAAGACTTGACCTGTTTTTAAACCTGTGCTTATTTGTTGGGCATTTTTCAAAATTTAAGACAGTGACAATCACTATTTTCCAAATAAAATGACCCTGTGTAGAATCATAACCTGGAGCATACATTGAAAAGAAGAGATCTGGCTAACGCTGTGAGACGAGAGCATATAAGGTCTCTTCTACAACCTCCACAACTTGGCGGACAGGCCAACCATGTAAAAAAAAAAAAAAAGTTCTGCTTCAATAGACACAGCTAAGCTGTCTGGGTGTGTTGGCACCCACCTTTAATCCTAGCACTAGGGTGGATCTCTGTGACTTCAAGGCCAGCTTGGTCTGCACGGAGAGTTCCAAGATAGCTAGGACTACATAGAGAGACCCTGCTGCTAACAAACAAACACACAAAAACCTAAAATAATAGACACAGTTTAAAAGTACGCATTTTATAAACTGACATACTCCCAAGATGTTTTGTTATAAAGCAATAAGAGAGTTCTCTGTAAGGGACAAAATCTCAGTAGAGTCTTTGGTATCTGTCTTGAGGCTGTTTTAGAAAATGCTGTTAAGTTATTTGCTTTAATAGAGTTCAACCAGGGTAAGGCACATAGCTTAGTGGTGGGCGCTTGTCTTCTTTGTGGGAGATCCTGAGTTTGAATCCTGCCCCACACCTCTTTCCCACAAAAGAACCAAAACCATCAACCAGTTTCTAGAACATTCCCTTATTTCATTTTATGGAATCAGCTCCATCAACAGTTTCCTCAGGATGGTGGTTCCCTCCCTGCCATCCAGTGGGAGACGGCTTGGTGCGTTTTCATCCCCTTTCTCACCTCTGCACTCTGCGCTTCTGTCAGAGGACCAGCATCTACACAGGGCTCACGAATGGGGAGATGTGACTTCTCTCATTGAAAAAAAATAAATTTGGTTGAAACTGAGTATTATACCTATCGTAGAGATTTCAAAATGCCTGTGGGTGGTAAGTGTCCCTATGTACACTTGCGTTGCACTGTATAGAAAGGATCTGCTGACTCGATGGAATCCCCTCTATAGCTCCCTCTAAGAGTATGAAATATGTTCTTACTGTTTCAGGATCTCTAAGGAATCATAGCGTCCGTCATAATCAAAGTCAAACACGGGACCGCTGACAACATTGATGCCGTTCCTTTCATGGGCATACCTTTGCAGTAGGGTGTCATGAAGGTAGTGCCATATAACTGAAAAACAAGAGAAGATGCTGCAATCTCACAAGAACGACCGGCACGCTCTGCCGCTGTGTGGAACTGGCGAATGGTATAAAGTAATGCTAGTCTTTGTAATCGCTGAGGACTGGGTCGAGATTGGCTTCAGTCGGCTGCCAAGCCCAGAACGCATGGTTCGCTTTTGGCTCTCAGAAAGACTACAGGGCAAACACGGATCCAACTCCATCTCTGTATTCGGAAATAAGCACCTTAACCTGCAGTAATGACTGTGTGTCAACACCGAGCACCAAAGAAGCACAAACCATGAATCAGACTCACTACTCATAGCTGAATTTGTCCTCTGAAAATATACATGTGTCAAAGACAAAAATTCAAATAAGATGTCCTTATACGTGGTATATTTTATATTCTGTATCATAACTTTACATAATGCTATGAGATCTATTCATTTTAAAAATGAAAATAATTACCCAAACTTATTTAAATAAGGAACCATACTGAAAGATGACGTATTAGTTTATTGGATTCACTATATAACGATAGAGAACATACCATATAATTTTTTTGCCAAAGATGCTTATAACATATAAAAATACAAAGTAAACATATACTGGAATATATCTCTTAGAATTTATAGAATTTTTTGTGTTCAAGTACCTGCAGAGGGCACATTTAGTCAAAACTATAAATTATATTACATAATGACTAAATTTACATATACGGAAACCATCATTAGAGGTTTTTACCTTGAAAACTCTGATACATTGGCACTATATTAGATGTAAGCAGCGCTTCAGAGTATATGTGATTTGAAACTCTATTTAGTCCTGTGAATAAAAAAAAAGAAAAAGAAAATGACTCTTTCATACAGCATGAAGAAGGTTTCGCAATGTCTTGGGGTGGAGAGTAACAGTTAGCTGAGAGTCAACTGAATCCTGTAAAACCTGCCCAGGTCCTCGCAGACAGGAAACGTAAGACATTTGCCCAAGTTCCTTAGGAAAATAAAAATGTAAACTCATTCTTTGTGCTGATAATTTATCGAAGAAACCCAAATGTTAATAAGAAAGCCCTAAACCATACCTTTTCAAACTTTTGCCTTATTTCTCTTATTTCAGCTGGAAGAGTATTGTGTTTACAAACTTCTCAAATTTTTTTTTTATAGCCAAAGGAAGAAAGTTCAGAAGTTCTGGCTTCAGCACAACACCTACCACCCAGAGAAAACAACCCCGGAGTCTGCCCCAGCATGCCACACAAGGCTTCTTTGTGTAAACTGAGCTAGGACTTGCTCTCTTATAGCTCCATGGCCAAGTGGTGTCTGCAGGAACTTACTCAGGGCTGGACTGGAAGCTGAGGGCTTGGGTACCTGGGGCCTTTTGATTGTTGCCTTTTAAGGCTGGCCTTAAAAAGTCTTGTGAAGGGCCTGGTTGGGCCTCACTGGGAGAGGATGTGCTTAGTCCTGCTGTGAACTGTAGGGGGGGGGGCGCTTTGTGAGGGTGGGGCAGGGAAGGGAGATGGGAGGTGGGTTACCTCCTTCCTAAGAGCTAGATATAGCCTTTCACTTTCAAGTTTTCAGGGAAATGCAGGGAAAAGACAGAGTCTTCTACCTGAATACACAAGGTCAATAACTCCCTAAACACACAGTATACAATGAATCGGACATTCAAGCTTCGGACAAATGTAATGATTTCCCAATTATGTTCCTAATGTATCAGTTTTCACTAGTTAATTTTTTTAAAAAAAGGCTCCACACAGTGCCACAGAATACATGGAAGATATTTCTCACTAATATATTTTATTGCTTTCGTTATTGCTATTATTAATTTGGTGCTGACACTTGGCCCAAGGACTCCTACATGCTAGGAGAGTTCTCTAGCAGTAAGCCACACCCACAGACCCATGAGAGATTCATAAGCAAGCAAAGAGGAAAACGTGGGGAAGGGAAAGCCGTGGGGCCAAGGTGGCGAGGTACTTACTCGGTGGCGTGAGGAACCCATAACTTAGCTTAGAATTGCTTTTGTAATAGGAACATTTATGCACAGGACTAAGGGGAATCCGAAGATCCTGGTACAGACAGTTGGAAAAGTCATCTCTGGAGAATTGGTCCTGGGGAACAAATGGTGGAGAATCAGCAGGTGTCAGGCGTGGAGAAGAGATGGATGCTAATGAGTTAGGGGCAATCGTCATGGCACCAACACAGAGTCACAGCGCTCTCCCATTTCCCTTCTGCCTGCGGCTATTTTCTATCTAAATAACAAACACATTCTGCAATGGGAAGACTATTGATCTCTGTATGTGCAAGGGTCTTCTGCTGTGATGGCTATGTTTTACTTATGCAGTTTTCAACATTGTATGAGATAAAAAGTCAATTCCCAAGAAGTTCTCTCCATCTTCCAAATCTAAAAATTACAGCCAAAGGTTTCTAAGAGAGAGAGAAAGAGGGAGGGAGGGAGGGAGGGAGGGAGGGAGGGAGGGAGGGAGGGAGGGAGGGAGGGAGGGAGGGAGGGAACACAGCAAGGGAAAACACTTTCAGGGGTCGTAGTGAAACTGACTTCACATAGCTTTGCTTGGATAAGAAAACCAGAATCAAACAGAAGCAATGACCATCACAAATTACAGCAGTAAACCACAATAAATTCCTGTGCACACCAAACATGGTGAACACTACATACCACAGGGGGAAAAACTGACTGAAAGTAATCTTCAAACATGTTTTAAAATGCTCAAGAAATTTTGCACAGATGTGAATGTCTATAAAAATGAGTATTTTAGGGCTGGTGAGATGGCTCAGCGGGTAAGAGCATTGACTGCTCTTCCAAAGGTCCTGAATTCAATTCCCAGCAACCACATGGTGGCTCACAACCACTTGTAGTGAGATCTGGTGCATCTGAAAACAGCTACAGTGTACTTATTTATAATAATAAATAAATCTTTGGGCAGGAACAAGCAGGGACTGAGCGAGCAGGGTTGACTGGAGCAACTGGGGCGGACCAGAGATTCAATTCCCAACAACCACATGAAGGCTCACAACCATCTGTACAGCTACAATGTACTCATATACATAAAATAAATAAATAAATAAATAAATAAATAAATAAATAAATAAATAAATAAATAAATAAATCATTTAAGAAATGAGCATTTGAATAGAAATGATATACATGTGTGCATATCTCTATCTTTCTGTATAGGACTCTCAGAGAGTATCAGTACTAAGTTTACTATTAAGCCTGTTTCCTTCAATGGAGCTCTCAATCCCCTTGCAAGCCCTTAAGGCTATCTTTATGGCTCGCCAATCACCCATGGTTCCTTTACCATTCTCCTTCCATTTAACCAGTGGGGCTGGAGTGAGGGAGGATGGTAACCTGATTCCCCACTTCTCTGTTACTGGCAGGAGCAGGAGGGGGATATAAATGCCCACTGGTCCTTCCGTGTTGGGGTTCTCAGGTGAATGAGGGGCAGCGACCGACCGGACAGAGCTCTCATGGGTCTCCTTAAATTTGGTCAATTGGAGACAACCCATGCGCTCAGATAGCCATGCCTTCCTTTCAAGAAGAGAAATTGTGACCTATTGCCAATCTGATTTCCTAGGAGTATAAATCAAGAGTCACAATATTCAAAATAGAGGGGTAGCCAGTGTGGTGACACAAGCCTTTAATCCCAGAACCCAGGAGGCAGAGGTAGGCAGATTTCTGAGTTTGAGGCCAGCCTGGTCTACGAAGTGAGTTGCAGGACAGCTAGGGTAACACAGAGAAACCCTGTCTTAAAAAAATAAAAGAAGGGGGGAGGGGTAAAGGGGCATAAAGGAAATCAGCTATGGAGAACTTCAGTCTGAGTGTCACAGCTACACAGGGAGATAGTGGCAGACCTAAAGCTGTGCCCTAACTTCTGGATTCCTCTCCTCTTTCAGGAAGGGGTAACAGACTAACAGCAATAAACTGCTTTCAACATAGCGCAAAGAAGGGGCAGATACTTGCATTACTGAGGAAGGTGTAAGACGCCCAGAGGGGCATGAGGAGGTCCAGGCTGTATCCGGTCAAGAACTGTTGCTGCTGGAGTAGACAGACGCGGTGCTGCTTCAGTAGAATCCGGGGCCTCCCGTAGGGTACAGTCATATGGTAAATGTCATCTACTTGGTCACAAAGGGAAAATGAAACCACGCTTTACAATGTTTGGTGCTCTACAACGGAGCACTCATGAAACTCTTTTAACCATGTCACAAACGTCTCAGGGCATAGAAACACACACAAATGTAAATCCATGAAACGTTGCCTTTTCTACTGAAATATCAATGTTCTGTTTAAAAAAGAAGTGTCACAGGAGAATACTACCTTGAATTACCATAAATTATTGTCACACTACCCAAAAATAAATAAATAAAAAAAATTTTTTTTGAGACAAAGACTCAGGTTAGCCCAGGTTGGTACCAAAGTGAGTGTGTAGCCAGGGTAGAACTTGAACTTCCAATCTTTTTGCTTCTGCTTCCTGAGTGTGTGGTAGCATGCCTAATTCTTTGTAGTGCTGGAGGAGTGAACCTAGGACTTCATGCACGCTGGCAAGTAATCAACCCATTTAACTGCATCACAAGTCCCCTGATTCCTTAATACTGTTTAAACACTCTTCACTAAGTGACTGGTACGTGAAGAAGGCACCTGTGGGTGGTTAGAAGGCAAAGACTAGGAGCAACTGGCAGATAGGACGTCACTGTACACAATGGCTTGATGCCATTTCTCTAAGGGTAGGGTGCTTTGCAGAAGGGTCCTCATCTTGTTTCCTACATCTCCTTAAGAAGTACAGTCCTACACCTACTTCACAGATGAGGTGATGGAGGCTTGCAGGGAATAAATACTTCCCCATCGTGTTGCTCCTGAGCCCAGGAACTCAGCTCTACATGGTCTCAATGCATCAGTCTTTATCACATACTGTGCTACCTTGGGGATAAAAGATTGTCCCAATCCTGACAGTTACGAAACCAGCTCAAGTCAGGTTTAATGTAGAACTTATCCTTTTGTTCCAGTAAGGAGAAAGCATTAGTCAAATTATCTAAAGATTAGAGATCGTCCAGTGTAACTCTGAGCACCCAAGTCACAGAATATATTGCATCTGTTGCCTACAAAGTCATAGCCTTCATTAGAAAGCTATGAGAGATGAATAAATAAGAAACAAGTTAATTTTCAAAAATGTATGAGGAAGTAACTTTAGATAGATAAACCAACCTGTAATTTCTTACAATTAATTTAAAACAAGGGGACAGGAATTTGCCAGGTATTTTAAATGGAAATCTAAGCTTTCTTATAAACATACAAAAAAAAAATCTTTAAAATTTCAAAACACTTTCAACACGTGCAGAAAGGCATACCTTTCACAAACCAGCATGTATACCTTTTCAGTGTAAGTTTCTAGCATGAATAACATGCTAGACTATCTGGCAGAGAAAACTATGTCTCATCAAATGGCTCCCTGCTTCTTCATAAAGAATGCCCTGCCCCCAACCCAACAACTCTATGAAGCTTACACAGAGAAGGTCCCGCATCCACATTTCAGATCTGAGTGCAAACATGCCTTACCATCTTCTGTGGTCAGATTAAGCTGTTTCTCAAAGTCCTTGATTGGCACAATCTAAAAGGAGTTTATAAAGGGATTTTTAAGGAGTAAGAACATATGCTTTAATTTTGTACTATATCATTTCTGTAGCTTAACTAATCCAAGAAGAAACAAAAAGAAAATTAACAAAATATCATGGGAGATGTTTTCCTTCTTTGACAAGGTGGGGTGGAAGAGGAGAAGCAGCAATTGCCATGAGACAAAATTACCTGTGGCAACTGAAACTATAAACCTGATTCACAATCTGATCTCTATTCCAAGTCTAAACCAAAGGTAAGCAAAAGTGAACCCGTAAAATAAGATCCAGCTACTAACTTCATAAATCTTGTCCATTGGGCTGATGGATTACTGAAAACTTTTTCATTCTTACAACAGCTAAGACATTATCACTATGATTAGGACAATTACCACTAATGAAAATGGAACCATGTATTTATTATATCCGTTTGAACAACAACAACCTACACACACACACACACACACACACACACACACACGTTCTTCTCCTAAATTTGCAGTAAGTTGGGGGTTGGGCCTTATTTTAGAGAAGGAACATTCAATAACATAGGTTTACTCTGCTCAAAGGATCCTGTAGAGTTCAGCCCAACTGCCTTCAAGGGCTCATAATACCCAGAGGATACAAACAGCTAAAAATGCAGAAAGTAGATGGGGAGCTGTCTAAGAAGTGATCTGCATGTGTTCTTAGATTTAAAAGTATACATACATTTTCTTAATAATCATGTTACATCAACTTCTACATTTTAATTTCATCTTAGCTTTTTCTATAATACATTCTACAGAGAGAGAGAGAGAGAGAGAGAGGTGCACACACACAGAGAGATGTGCACACACAAAAAGAGATGTGTACACAGAGACAGAGAGAGATGTGCACAGAGAGAGAGATAGAGAGAGACAGAGAGAGATGTGTGTGCACATGCGCACGCATGCACACACACACACATAGAAAGAGAGAGAAAGAGATGTTCACACATACACACACACACAATATTAAGCTTTGCAGCTATACTCACCCAAGGGTCACATGTGCAGCCGAGGTCATTGGATGTTGATTTGATTGGACACTGAGACAGGAAGCCCTCTTCTTTGGGATGACTTGGGTTGTAAATGGGTTTCTTTAGAAGGTGGTTAAGGCTGCCATGACTTCCATTATTGGGAGCTGGGATCAAACCCAGTAAGTCTGCAGAGTCCCCAGAATGGTAAAGAGTCAGCCAGGCATCCCGAGACCAGACAAATCGATTTGTACATGAGCTTCATTTTATAGTTTTACATCTGACGATGCATTTGATTCTCTTTTTATTTAAGTAGAATGAAGATAAAACACGCTTGGCTTTCAACTATAGGAATCTGTGATTCTTTTTATCCATCTACAGTTATTTCTGTTATAATATTCTATAAAAACTGTACATGTGTGCACATGCGTGCATGTGAGTGTGGGTGCCTGTGATGGAGCCCCTGCAGCTCAAGTTAGATGCTATTTGAAAGCTGTCTTGGGGCAGTGTTGGAAACTGAACCTGGGTCACCTGGAAGAACTAGAGAGTCACTTCTCCACCCCAAATGCGCTGTTCTACTACTGACATAAGTGCTATGCCACCCAGATTCCTGAACTTCTCATTTATTTGATTGATTTTAACCAGATGGTTGCACATGCCCCACGCCTTTAATCCCAGCACTTGGAGACGGAGGCAGGCGAATCTCCGAATTCAAGGCTAGCCTGCTCTAAACAGTGAGTTCCAGAACAGCCAGGGCTGCACAGGGAAATCTCATCTCAAAAAAACAAACAAAAAGATTATATTTATTTTAATCATATGTATGTGTGGGTCTACGTAAGTATGTACACATGAGTGCTGGTGACAACAGAAGCCAAAGTCCACTTGTCCCACAAAAGCTAGTGTTATGGGTGGTTCTAAGTCACCTAACATGGGGGCTGGCAACCAAGCGCAGGTCTTCTGTAAGAACATCCATTTTACACCCGTCAGAATGGCTACTCACACTTACCACACATTAAGTTATAGACTTCAATATTTTCAAAGGAGTCAACTTCAGCACCATGCTTGAAGGCAGGTCCATAGCCAATAAAAAGAGCCTGAATTCACCAGAAATATAAAAGATTATCTGCTTAATTCAGTTGTGCATGGAGGTGGTCAAAATTTTATATTGTCTGCATTGCACACATATGTACACATGCACACCTATGTATAGTGATGTCTATATAAGCTAAGAAGGGAACCACCATGCCCAGTGGGCTGGCTTGGGCCCTGTTTTAATTTTCATTATCTATAGATATCTATAAAATAGGACAAGTTTCATAGAAATCTATGATTTCTGAATTGGTGTATTTATGGTGGAATTTAATGCATTTTAAATTTTGCTCTTTTCTTTTCATAAAAGGGATTCATAGTTTATTTTTTATTTGTGTTTCTGTGTGTCTATGTGAATATATGCCACCTGTGAGGGTGACATTCACAGAGATCAGAGAGGGCACCCAACACCCAGAGCTGAAGTATAAACTCACACTGCTTACCTCACAGGATGCTAAGGAGAAATATTTTAATCATCATTACAACTATATTCAGAAAAAATTAAAATGCCATGCAAATGCCAGGTGGTACCTCCTTTCAGATCATAAACATGATCACCTGGAGTCACTGATGTTTGTCATGAGACAAAATAGTTCATAGAGCTCAGATATCTTCAAATTGGTCATTAGACACGTAGCAAGGTGGCCAATAAATCACACGTCCACAGAAACACGAATATGGCTTCCTAACAGGCGCTCTCATTCTTCCCAAAGGAATAAAGCTCAGTCACTGTCGTTCTCTACACACTCAGTTTGTTCTTTTAAGATTCAGATTTTGTCATCTGACTTTCTTCAGACTGATCCTATCAGCAAAGTATAAAAGGTTTACTCACTTGCATGTTTGAAAACAAGTTGTCAGAGCCATGAAATCCACTTCCACAATATTTCCTCTCTGATGGATTCCTAAATTTTGACATATATAAATTAGTAATATGATTTTCATCCTTGGACAAAACTTCAGCCACACTGCTATTTTCATTCATAAAGAATAAGTGGCTATTGTTAAATGAACATAAACTAAATAAAGGCACTTTGCTCTGAAACTCCTGGGTATTATTCTTTATACACTTTTGCTCGGAGCTGATCCATTCATAAAACAACAGACAGAGGTGACCAAGCCTCAGTACAGAGATATAAGTATGGGTCTTGGAATGCCTACTCTGCTAAAAAAAAAAAATAATAAAATGGCATTCATCTTCACTCCACTTGGTTTGAGCTTCTCATTTAGGTCATTTGTAAATGATGTGGTTTATAATAATACTTAGATGTAGTATTTTGCTGTTGCTGGAGGTACTGGGGCTTGAACCCAGGGCCTTAGAAGTGCTAAGCAAGCACTTTACCACAGAGCTATATGCCTAGCCCTCCTATATAGTATTAAGATAGTCGTCATATACTGAACCTCCTGAGAGTAATGACTGGCCCGTTATGCATCTGCTAGACTAAGTGCCTTGCTCTGTAGTCGAGAAAAGAGGTGTAACTGTTGACGGAAGTGTTTCACTGCTTCGAGTATTATTCGGCAGGGACATTTGTCACAATTAACGGTTTTGTGGGTGACTACCAAAATAATTTAACGGTCAAGTTTTGAGATATGAATATTATCAATCATGCAAATATTTTGGTGAGTATTCCCAACAAGCTGAGGTTTCTTGATGGGTTGGTATAAGAAAATGAAAAGCAGCAGCTGTGTGTAACAAGATGCATGCTCGTGAAAGAGTGCTCTCACAAGTGCTGAACTCGGAAGGATTGTTAGAAATAACTACTTCACAGAAGAGCCTCGGTGGTATGGGCAATGCATTAATGTCGACTGTTAGAAGACATCAGCATGTGAGCAGACAGAGCAACGGCCTTAGTCAGAGCTGATCGCTCATCCCCAGGCTGAGGATGGTACAGAACATCTGTCAACTTTCCAGATGGCCAGACGTTGAGATTAAATGCTAAAGCCAAGTGCAGGGTGCTGTCAAAGTTCCTACAATGAACAGAGCAGCTCACAGTGAAAAGAGTTATCCAATTCAACATGCTAAGAGCTTAGAGTTAGAGTGAAGAACACCCTACACGTACTGCTAGAAAGGGGCGAGTCCTCCCTGTACTGGATACTGCATCAGGCTGTGTGTGCCCAGAACGGCTTCATGACTTACAACGCAAGTTGCCACTGAGGGTCCAGGTAGAAGGTCAGGGGCTCAATCCGGTCACTTTTAGCGAAGTGTAAGCGCTTGGGTAAGAAGGGTTTCAGGTAAGGCCGGAAATGCTGGTTTGGCTCCCGGCACTGATGGAGCAAAAGGCAAACGAAACGAAACGAAACAAAACAAAGCAAAACCATTACTCTTACATCACCTGGGGCATAAACATTAACTTCAGGTCGGGATTTTACTCACAAGCATCTTACCAGCCTGACTGGAAGACACAGGTGCAGCTAGGAAACTAATGCTTCTTGCTAGTTGTGGAACTTGAATGGTCATTGGAACCTCTATTGGGAATTATAATGACTACTGAGCAAAAGACCTACGATTCTTAGAGTGTCACTGGGTTACAGTGGGGTTACAACTAATGTGTTTATTTCACATGCTGTTAAATGCATCTATACAAAATTCTTCAGTAAACTGTGTCAAATATGAAACATATATATGTTACACATATATGTAATAAATGCATATAAATATGCATTTCTTTGCATATGATATATATATCAGCACTAGGACAAATACATATTTTTTAAAATAGATATTTAGTATAAACCAGATCAAAAACAAGATTATAGACATGCAGCACAGTAGGACATCATGACCTATATCATATATATTACCAACTATACTATATCATATATATTATCAAGTATAGCAATAACTGAATAATGAAAAATTAAGATACTCACAGAAAGATTTTTTGCAAGGGCTTCATAGTTAACTGAAGTGACAAACAAAAGAATGATATGCTACAATTAATAATACAAGTAATATAAGATGCACAGTGTTGTATTGTTAAACTCAAACTATCAGTGTGCATTCTTCTGTCCTTTTTTTGAAACTGGATCTCATGCAGCCCAGACTAGCCTCAAACTTATTATGTAGTGAGGATGTCTTTGAACTTCTAATCCTCCTACCTGCAACTCTAGGACTACAGGCACGTGCCACTACACCCAAGTTGTGTAATACTGGTGATCAAACCCAGGGTTTTCTGCAAACGAAGCAAGTTCTGTGCCAATGGAGCTACATCGGCAGCCCCAAAGCTAGTTTCAAACAGCTCTTCTTACATCAGTGCATGGCCACTGAAAAGAGCAGACAAGGCTTAGGCACCATTCTGTCACAATGGCCAAGAAACAGTGTCACACTGCCCTACAAAAAGGTAACCAATGCATTGTCTGTTGACCCATCTCTCTGTGCAGCCACATGCTTGTCTGCTCATCCCCCTGACTCGTCAGCTGCTGTCCACCCATCCAGATCTAGCATAACTTCTCCACGTCATAATCAAGATATGTGTTTCGGATACATTACAGAAAGTACTTAGGAAGACATATTCCAAACTAAGCAAGCTCTCTCTAAAGAGAAGAAACGAGCTGTGATGTAGAGAGAAAATGGAATTTTCCAATGAAACAGATACAAATGAGAAGGCAAGTAAATTAGTGTCAACACTGGGTTTAAATGGGGGCGGGGAGGGTCCATTAGATTTTCCTAGTGAAGTTTGTGCTACATATCAGCTACTGTCTAGTTTTCTAAAAGCCCCTTTCGTTCTGCTTTTAGTTACATACATTTGGGGAAATTACCTACACAAAAGAATCCATACGTATGTGTATAGATAAATTGATACGCAACTTTTGCTTTAATTTGGGAGATGATGTTGTGGCTAAAGCTCAGCCACATGCCAAACACCACTCAGTCTGTCTGTCAACGTCAACCGCCCTGTGCCAAATGTCACCCAGGAATGTCAGTCTACACATTTCTAACAGGTTATTAACCAGGCACAGTGAGCCTCAGAATCCATGGAAAATGTTTCTAGAGTCTTCCTTCAGATACTACCAGTTTCAGATGGCCACGTCCCCTACAAAGTCATACAGTCTTTGTATGTAGCTTAAATGATCTCCTGTATATTTTAACTCATCTCTGAATTACTATAATGCCTAATACAAAGTAAGTGAGTCACAGCTCATTTTAAGACTGTATTATTTAGAGGACAACAGTAGCGAAATATCCAACCGTCTATACCGAAATTTATTTCATTGTAAAATCCAAACTTAACCCAATTTTGATAATTCAGACAAATTTATATTTCCATTGTACAATGTAATTGCAAGATCGTTCAGCGGGTAAGAGCACTGACTGTTCTTCCAAAGGTCCTGAGTTCAAATCCCAGCAACCACATGGTGGCTCACAACCACCTGTAATGAGATCTGCCGCCCTCTTCTGCTGCATCTGAAGTCAGCTACAGTGTATTATGTATAATAATAAATAAATCTTTGGATCGAAGCGAGCAGGGACTGAGCGAGCAGAGTTGATCAGAGCAAGCGGGCTGGCCGGAGCGAGAAGGGTTGACCAGAGTGATCAGAGGTCCTAAAAATTCAATTCCCAACAACCACATGAAGGCTCACAACCATCTGTACAGATACAGTGTACTCACATACATAAAATAAAACAAATCTTTTTTAAAAATTGTATCAAAAAGATAAGCAAAGCCAAAGATGAAAATCAGAACAGGAGCCATGGAGATTGGAGACAGTTATGAAGTGAGCTTGCTGTGCAAAGTAACAAATATCTTTAAAGGTGTCTTGGCGGTTTGTGTTCCAAAGTGGTTGACATATGTCTCTCTATATGTAAAAGATGTATGCTTTGGGAAATTGTTTCTTAGTAAAGAAACTGATTGCCTACAGAATGAATAATTTCTGCTGCATTCCTCTTCATAACAATAATATTCTAATGATGGGTCATTGTAATGGAATGTCATTACCTAATGTTTAAAAACATAGTTGAAGTTTTCTCATAAACAGTGTATAAAACTTAAAAAGCAGACTATATACTGGAATATGAAATTATAGATTACCACATAGTGTCCGGTCCAAAAATCTAATAGGTAAATGGCTACCCTCTCTTCACTCCAGTGCTACCCTGTACAGAACACCTGTGCATTCCTGTGGCCGGCATGTAGTACATTCTCTCTAGTGACATCTAAAGTTAGCCAATAGCTTCACTCACATGAATAGTATGTCTCTGGAACATCAGTGGGTCTCAACCGAGCAGCAGGTCCATACACAACTTTCACATTGTTCACATCCCCCAAGTACTTATTCAGGTACACATACTTCTTACAGCTGCCTTGTTCCATGCCTGGAAAATCAATCACAAAACATGTCGTAACATGACTAAAGGAAATCGCACATAAAGCATAATTAATTTCACTTCCAGAATCAGTTTTTGTCCCTTTCTTATTGTTTTATTGAAACAGGGTCTCTGAACATAATCCCAAAACTCATTACATATGCCAAGCTGCCCTTGAGCTCACAGAGATCTGCCTGCCTCAGCCACCTGATACCTCCAGAATTTAACCGATTATCTATATACACAGAATTCAGTACTCATATTAGTTGATCATCTGATAAGACACAACGTTTCAGTTAGGTGTACATTTTCTCTATATTTATCTTTTTAAAATGTTTATTATTTTTATATATGCATATGTGCATGTGCCTACATGAGTGTGCATACACACACACACACACACACACACAGAGAAATGTCTGAATATGTATGTATATATGTCATATATACATATGACATGTGTGCAGGTTCCCACAGACAACCAGAAGATATAGATCCCAAGAACTGAAGCTACACATGATATGAGCCTCCTGATGTGGGTGCTGTAAACTGAACCAGGTCTTCTGCAAGAGCACTTAGCACTTCAATCACTTAGCCATCTCTCCAGCTTTCCTCCCTTTTCCCGTTCCTTCGTCCCCAGATTTGGCACTAAATGAATCTTCCTGGTGCCTCATGCAATCACCATGTGAGCATTGCCAGATGCCTTTCCACAACTGAAGAGGACGATTTACCTCAAAACACCTCATATTAAACTGGAGTATACTCCCGAAGAAGGAAATCCTGGAGTATACAGTGTTAGGACTGTTTCCTAAGACAGCATCCCACAAGCATGTCTGAAGCAAAGACAAGCGAGATGAACAAAAGGAGCCAGAAAGAGCCTATTGACTGCTTTGCTGCATGGATGATGCTCTGGAGGCCCAAAGCTGTACATCATCACGTGATATGTACAGAATCACTTGGCAAAAAAAAAAAAAAACGCATTTGGGGGCCAGTGAGGTGGCTCAGCTGGAAAAGGCACTTCTTCAAACCTAACAACCTTAACTCTGTCCCCAGAACTCATCGCAAATGGAGACACTGACTTCCAAACGTTGTCCTCTGACCTCTAACAGCACACCATGGTGCAGTGTGTTCACAAGCAATAGTTAAATTAAAACTCTTTAAAAATAGCATGTTTCTCACAAGAAACTCAGATAAAAGTACATAGGTACTTCCTTTAAAGTCAGGTTTATGATGCTAAAATGAATTGAAGAGATATATAAAGATATGTCCCAATTAAAGCTCAACTGTAGTTACCCAAATTTAATGCTGGATATTATTTTTAGTACTTTCAATACTGGTGTAGAATTTTATCAAACCAGAGAAAAGGTCAGATAGGTTATGGCTGGCCATATCCACAAATTTCTTTAATTTTATACTTTAATTACATTTTATATTTAATGTATTTTCCCTAAAAAACTACCCCTAAGAAATCACATTTAAAAGCAAAAAGCTTTATCTACAACCCTCAGTAAAAATAATGAAACAGGAATCAATTGAGCCAATTCTTTAAGACACACTGTTTAATCCACAGAGTGAATTCATGAGCTCGGATTACCGTGATCTGAAATGAGGATGAGGTTCAGGCATTTATCCAAGCCCAGGTCCTTCAGGCCGTCCATCAGCATGCCGACCAGGCGGTCAACCTTCTGCAAGGCCTTGATGACCTAGGAACGGCAAGCAGCTGTGTATGATGTGTTCCATGCTAAAGCAATTTCTACATCATCACAGTCTACTGAGAGGAGGGAAGGGAGAGAGGGAGGGAGGGGAGAATGTAGGGAAAGAGGGCAGAGGAGGGAGGGAGGGAAGGGGCCATTGAAACATTGATAAGCTATGATAAATACACAGTAGACTGATACAGGTCAGGATCATAAAACATCTGCCAATCATCAGGAGCTGAATGGTCCAGATTGCATAGTTACTCAACTATATACTCTGGGGGTACCATTAGCTAGTCCCTCCCTGAGGTTCAAGTATCAAACTCAGACTAGACTGGATTAAACCAAACTAACACTCACTCCAGTCTGCAGTGTCTGGGCCGAAGCCAATGCTATCTTAATTAGCATTTCACTTCCCGCCATCAACCTCACCTTGAACTTTTTAAACATTTAAATGGTCACTGTTTAAATGGGCACAATGTTTCCTGACTTGCAAAGGGGTTAAAATTAATTCATAAATGCTTCATGTAGTTCCATTTACTTAAAAATAAATAAACCCTTACAGCTCTCAGGAACCCCTTATTTCCTTACAAAATGCATCTCTTTTGTACACTGATATTCCAAGACTACAGGAGGGCTGAGTCTGGGTAAGCCGCTTACTGGCGTTTTCTTTTCCTCGTGTGTTATAAAGCCACACAAGGAAAGTCTTGCCTATATTCTCTGCAATACATCTTCACTTACAGCTTCCACACCTCACATTCGTACAAGATAAGATCCTTCAGTATGATCCTCCACTCACAGGAAGACAGCCAAAGGGCATGGATTTTACGTTTTAAATATTAACATGGTTTCAGGTGCCAGTAATACTAAAAGAGTTGAAGAGAGTGAATTAGTATGATTTGAAAAGCAGCGGACTTCATCCGGAACAAGAACACATTAGGAGAAAAGAGGGGAAGTGAGCAAGTCAGGTAAGGTTGCATGGATCCTAATTTAATGACCAAATAAACAATTGCCTTTCAGCCAAACTGACCTCATCATGGGTCTTACATATCAGTAAAATACCAATTAATAAGTGCAATAATGAAAATCACACTGGCTGCCTGGCCAATTGTGAAAACCACAGCAATAATCAGTCATGAGCAAAATTTCTCTTGTCCTACTGTGAGATGGCCAGTCTGGTCATACTTCCTCATAATGCTGCCTCTAGCAAGGAACATGCCTGCTTTCCTGATGACAGAGTCAGAGCTGGGTAGAGTGAGGCTGCTAGCTGCCATGGAGCTTCTGGACACATACCCGGATGGAAAGACTACCAAGGACGGAAACAGACCTGACCGAGGACTAATTTCCCTCTCTTGACTGATATAAAAGCAATGCAGAATAGTATCTGCTCTCTCAAAGGCTTCAAGTCCATGCCAGGCACAGGGCAGAAAAACAAGGAGAGATGTTCTTTACAGAGGCTTAAATTCGAGTTGCGGGGGAGGGAGGGGAGTAGGCCTATTCCCTACTGTTACATTTAGCAATCGTCTTGCATTTAGGCCAAGGAGCACAGACATGGCTACCCAAAACAGAGCTCACAGTAGACATGGCAGGCCAAGCTTCCATCTGGACAAGCAATAAGGAATCCTAAAGACTCATAAACTATCCAGCCTCCATCACCTGGGCAGGGAACTAGTAGGAACGTGGAGTAAAGGTTTAACTACTAAGGAAGACAGTGGGTTTGTAGTCTGTCTTCTGGACTCATAGGAGGAGAAAGATAATAGACCTGACAACACCTCTTCTTCATCTTATGTCCAACAGGATTCCCAAGTCTGTAATTTCAATTTCATCCACATCTCAGGCCATAGGAAAGAATTCACCGATCAGAAGAAAACAGAACACAGACGCAGGGAGGAAGAAGTTCATGTCACCTTGGGCATTGATGCTCTATGCTCCATGACATGTGAATGGCATGGTGATGTGAACTCAGAAAGAGGGAATTGTTGCTTTAAGCTACGGTGGCCATAGCCAGGAACTGGCTACGTTTCTAAAATATGGAAGGTCAAATACGAAACATTATGATCTTTATTCCGTAGGTAACTGGCTCCCATCCCTAGTGTCACAGTAGCTAACATTAAGTAATTTTTTTCCTGGTTCTTCACTTTTAATAGTGTCTACCATGCTTTCAAGCCCCACTCTTAAGTAATAAGTTTGGCTCCCAGGCAGGAGAGTGTCTCCTAAGAAGAGTAAGAAGAGGATATATCCACAGAAATCTGCAGTCTTGGATACTTAAAGACTTCTCATAGAGCACTCAGGTTTGAAGGAAAAGGGAGGATAAAAGATTCAGAGCTGACGGTGATTTCATTCAACAGTTCAATGTATCGCTGTAAAAACTGTAAGCAAAGCCAGTTCTCTCAGCTCTTGTTTTGTTTAAATTGTTCTCTCTGGCTACATAGAATTTCATGTACATAGTTACATGGTTACATAGAATTTCTTTCCAAAAAGCATAATATCTTTCTTTCCAGAAGTCACAGTCCCTTACAGAAGGTTCTTGAAGTCCACTTCAGGAATACTAAATTTAACGAAGTGATTATAGGTAGCGGTGAACTTACCTCGCTGCTGACTGGTCCATGTGAATGCCCTGAAGAATCTGGTTCTTCTAAATACAGAGTGTAAAAGTGTGGTCTAAATCAAACAGTATCAAAATGTAACATTTTACGAACACATTGAAAAACAGAGTGGAAAGAATAATTCAACAGTTGATCCTGATTAAAAATCCTACATCCCTGGGGAAGCATCCCTAAAACTCTGAGGAGCCATTTACAAGCTTAGGATTCTTCAAAATGAAGCTGTAATTGTTCACTAGTTGCTCTGGCTATAAATCATCAGAGCAAACAACAGTTTTGTTGTAGTCTGTATAGATGTCTATGAAACAAAGCGGCCTTTGTACCAGAAACTGTCTACATACCTTTCATGGCTAGGAAGCTGCAGCCACTCAAGAACAGCTAAAATCCTTTCTTCAAATGGTACTGACCTAAAATTGAGGATAAGCAAATTAAACCAAATCTGCAATAACTATATGTCAAATGCATTTTTTTTTCTTCTTGGAAATAGTAGTAAGTGATACTAGCCAGGTATCTGTTACATCTGAAATTATTTTAGATTATTTTCCATCCTATAATTCCAATATCAGGAAACTGACGCAGAACTTTAGTTTGAGGTGTATAAAGAAAGACCCTGCCCTACAGACTCCCCCCCCCACCCCCAACACACAAAGAAGGTGTTATTTTCAAACTTAAATTTGCTTCTCTAATGAAGACCATGATTAACTTTATACAGATAAATGTGATTGGGCTTTAAAAATTGTTTCTTGTCTTCTTTTGAGGTATTATACATTCAGTTAAGAATGTCCACTGTCACATCCCTCCCTCCTTCCTTCCCTCCCTCCCTCCCTCCCCCTCCCTCCCTTCCTCCCTCCCTCCCTCCCTCCCTCCTTCCTTCCTTCCTTCCTTCCTTCCTTCCTTCCTTCCTTCCTTCCTTCCTTCCTTCCTTCCGTGGTATTTTTCATTTGTTTCAGAAGGACTTGTTCACTGGTGACTGGGAAGCAGACACAGTGAGAACAGACTACAGTTCTCCAGGCAACTTTCCTCCAATGAAATTAGTTCTGCCTCCTCTGGTCCCTGGGTTCTGTTACCATGGTCCTTGCAAAGCCTGCTCCCCTCACACACCATCAGCTGTGCCCTGTACTAGATCTAGGAAATGTAGGTTGCCCCTCACTAATCTGTAGGTTCACCTAGGCTGGTGGGATCACTCAGATCTCACAGTCCACCCCATCTATGATATAAAAACCATGGCAAACAGTGGAGACAGGAACAGACCACTCGCTCTCCTTCCATGAGTGAGCCACACAGAACACACAGTACCATGAGTTGACCAAGAAGAGCTTTGTGACCATTTTTGACATTCTCAGGTAAGGTATATCATACGGCTTTTAATCATAAATTTCAAAAGTATAAATGAAACTACTTTGGTAGTTTTGCTAAAATCAATGAAAGAAAGCCCTCCCTACCTGTTTCTGTACCAATACCATGCAGGTTTTTGTTTTTGTTTTTTTGTTTGTTTGTTTGTTTTGTTTTTTTTATCACAATTGCTCTGTAGTACAGCTTGAGGTCAGGGATGGTGATTCCCCCAGAGGTTCTTTTACTGTTGAGAATAGTTTTCACTATCCCAGGTTTTTTGTTATTCCAGATGAATTTGGAAATTGCTCTTTCTAAATCTATGAAGAATTAAGTTGAATTTTTGATGGGGATTGCATTGAATAGGTAGATAGCTTTTGGCAAGATGGCCAATTTTAGTATATTAATCCTGCCAATCCATAAACATGGGAGATCTTTCCATCTCCTGAGATTATTGGTACAGTGACAGGCAGGTAGATCAATGGAATAGAACTGAAGGCCCAGAAATGAACCCACACATCTATGGTCACTTGATCTTTGACAAAGAAGCTAAAACCATCCAGTGGGAAAAAAGACAGCATTTTCAACAAATGGTGCTGGCTCAACTGGCGGTCAGCATATAGAAGAATGTAAATTGATCCATTCTTATCTCTTTGTACAAAGCTCAAGTCTAAGTGGATCAAGGATCTCCACATAAAACCAGAGGCACTGAAGCTTATAGAAGAGAAAGTGGAGGAAAGCCTGGAAGATATGGGCACAGAGGAAAAATTCCTGAACAGAACACCAATGGCTTGCAATGCAAGATCAAGAATTGACAAATGGGACCTGATAAAATTGCAAAGGACACTGTCAATAGGACAAAAAGGCCACCAACAGATTAGGAAAAGATCTTCACCAATCCTACATCCAATAGAGGGCTAATCTCCAATATATACAAAGTACTCAAGAAGTTAGACTCCAGAGAACTAAATAACTCTATTAAAAACAGGGTACAGAGCTAAACAAAGAATTTTCAACTAAGGAATACCGAATGACTGGGAAGCACCTAAAAAAATGTTCAACATCCTTAATCATCAGGAAAATGCAAATCAAAACAACCCTGAGATTCCACCTCACACCAGTCAGAATGGGAAGATAAAAAACTCAGGTGACATCAGATGCTGGCAAGGATGTGGAGAAAGAGGAACACTCCTCCATTGCTGGTGGGATTTGAAGCTGGTACAACCACTCTGGAAATCAGTTTGGTGGTTCCTCAGAAAAGTGGACATAGTAGTACCTGAGGACCCAGCAATACCACTTGTGGGCATATACCCAGAATATGCTCCAACATGTAATAAGGACAAATGCTCCACTATGTTTATAGCAGCCTTATTTATAATATCCAGAAGCTGGAAAGAACCCAGCTGTCCATCAACAGAGGAATGAATACAGAAAATATGGTACATTTACACAATGGAGTACTACTCAGCTATTAAAAACAATGAATTCATGAAATTCTTAGGCAAATGGATGAATCTGGAGGATACCATCCTGAGTGAGGTAACCCAATCACAAAAGAACACACATGATATACACTCACTGATAAGTGGTTATTGGCCCAGAAACCCAGAAGCTCGGAATATCCAAGACATAATTCACAAACCTAATGAAACTCAAGAAGGAAGACCAAGTGTGGATACTTCTATCCATCTTAGGATGGGGAACAATGCACCCATGGAAGGAGTTACAGAGACAAAGTATGGAGTAGAGACTGAAGAAATGACCATCTAGAGACTGACTCACCTAGGGATCCATTCCGTTTACAATCACCAAACTCAAACACTGTTGTGGCTGCCAACAAGTGCTTGCTGACAGGAGCCTGATAATAGCTCTCTTCTGAGAGGCTCTGCCAGTGCCTCATAAACACAGAGGTGGATGCTCACAGCCATCCATTGGACTGAGCATAGGATCCCCAATGAAGGAGCTAGAGAAAGGACCTAAGGAGCTGAATTGGTTTGCCAGACCCATAGGAGGAACAACAATATGAACTAGCCAGTACTCACAGAGCTCTCAGGGACTAAATCACCAACCAAAGGGCACACTTGGTGGGACTCATGACTCCAGATGCGTATGCAGCAGAGGATGGCCTAGTCAGACATCAATGAGAGGAGAGGCCCTTTGTCCTATGAAGGCTGTATGCTCCAGTATAGGGGAATGCCATGGCCAGAAAGTGGGAAGTGGGTAGGTTGGTGAGTAGGGGGAGGCAGGAGGAGGTAGGGGTAGGGTGTTCTTCGGAGGGGGCCCCAGGAAAGGGGACAACATTTGAAATGTAAATAATATCCAATTAAAAAAAGAGCCCTCCCTAAAATGTTTGTATGATTTCGAAAATCAGAGAGACTATCCTAATAGGCCCTTATGTTAGAGAGTAAATCTATTAAAGTAATTTAGAAATGGAAATACAGAGACACAACTATCTTCATTTAAACAATGTTCCGGACTCCACCATGGCATGTTCCCACCTAAGTATTCTTTATGCTGTATCCACCATGCCAGAGCTCCTGGTTATGAATTCTTTAATCCAACTCTCCTTTCCTTCTCTTTTTCTTTTACTTTCTAAAGTAAAAATACATAGCACTTCTATGCTCAGAACTCTGTGTCCACTGTGATCTCTGTCTCTCTCTCCCTTGTTCCCTCCCTCTCTTCTTCTTTCCTTCCTTCTATGCTATTTTTCATTTGTCTCATTTGAAACAGAGTCTGATTATGAAACTCTGGATGGCCTTCCATTCACATAAACAGGCCTTTATCCCACTCTACCACCTAGGCTTGCCTAAAACTCACAACCATCCTGCCTCAGTGCCTTGCTACATGAATTACAGTCCTGCACCAACATGCCCAGTATTACCTCATTTTAAAAAACTGCCCAAAGATCAGAACACAATTTGTAAATGATTCTATAAACTCTTTGTCTGATTTTACTTTCTATTCAGCACCATCTAAGACTCTGTAAAGAAGACCTTTAATTCAGAGTGTCATTCAAGTGTTGGAATTCAGGACTGAATAAAAAGAAAAGTAAAGAGAAATGGAAGTTGTACTATGTTACAAAGCCTAGGGAAAGCTCAGCCACTGCATACCCATTATACACTTTGTAGATATCTGGTAGAATCCCGTCAATCTCCACATCTGATCCTGGCCAAAAGTATGTGCCGGACTTGACCTCCTGATGATTAGCGGTCACCCAAATCTGGCAAAGACACACGAAGGGAGTGAGATGGTGAAGATATTAACCTCGAAGGAGACAGAGAACAATACCAACGCATTCATCTTCAGTGACAGGAATTTCAAGTTCCAACAGTTAGGCTACAATAACCCTGTATATGAGGTATGCTATCAGATCATGGTAATTAACATTTAAATCCCCTTAGTATTACTTCATATTATTTTAAAAAATTAAATATCTAAGATGAAAATATAAAGCACAATAATGTGATAATTATGCAGCATGCACCCACATCAAATTATAACACTATGCACCATAAGCATATAAAGGTAAATAATAAGAAAAAAAACTACCATGCCAAACAACTAGAACTTCAGGAGAAAAGTCTCAGGCTGAGGGAAAAAAAGAGCCTTGGTACAACCCAAATCTATCTCTAGAGTAAACTGCGTAGTCATACATACATATGAGACAGTCAACAGTCGCCTGCAACAGTTTGCCGAAATTCCTACGGAATCAGTTTATTTTTCTCTGATTAAGATAAGTATGGATAACAAACTATTTTAGTAGCCACAAGAAGTAGCTTACCGGCTGTCCTTTGTACCACAAAGGGTTGAATTTCTCTTTACTTTTAAGCGAGAAAGAAGCATTCATTTTGGGATCATACATCTTGTTATCAATTATGCCATGGGATTCCGGATAAAGTCCCTAAGGAAAGACCAATTGCAGATTATAGCTTGAATTTCAAAACAAATTACCTCATGCTCATCTGAAGTTGAATTATGCCCTGGAACAGTGCTTCAACTACATTTTCCTGGTCCAAACACAGAGTGTGCCTAGTGCCTACTTACTGTGACGATGCTGTAATGATTGGGAAACGTCTTGGTAGGGTACATAGGCCTCATGTTTTTAGTGTATGTTCCACAGTTTTCTAGACAGAAAACAAAACAACAACAGACACTGCTATTAGGCATATCGCATTAAGTAAATTATCCCAGGATGCAGATCAAACAGCCAGATCAAAATTCAGAACAAGTCAAAAGTAACACAAGTGCTACAAATTTAGTATTAACAATGAAAAAAAAAGTTTTATTTATTTCTCTCTCTTTCTCTCCCTTCCCATGGAACCCAAGCTGGCATCAAGTTTGCTGTACAGCAAGGGAGAAACTAGACTTCGAGCTTCCTGCCCCCACCTTCCCAGTGCTAGGATTACAGCTATCCACCATTATGAGTGGTTTATACAGTACTGGGGACTGAACCTGGGTCTTCATGCATGCTGGACTAGCACTCTACCACCTGAGCCTCAACTCCAGACCTTACAGTCTTCATTAGAAAAGCAATAAGCAAAGTGATTAAGCCAAGTAAGCAGTTATCCTATAATCATCAGTAGCCTGAATAGATGGACAGAAGTAGTGACCCCTGATACTTGGTGTTCAAATAGCTAAATAACAGTAAATATAAGGAAAAGTGGCTGCACTCTCAGCTAAATCTAGACTAATAAGATGCAGTAGTTAAGGTGACATTGTCCCTGGCTATAAAACACAAATCAGCCACCCATGAATGAGCTTCTTAGTTACTTTAAAAACAAAAAGTATATCAAGGGGAACGGAGGAGTCAGCTGTTGCTGACCTTCTAGCCCCGTGTCTCACTCTTCCGCACTGTCTGCTCTTAGGAGAGGAACATACAATTGTTGACCCCAGCACTTGAATTGCGTTATCTGAAAAAGATCCTCAGATTGGTTTGTGTCTGCATATGTGTGACCTTCCTAAAGGCTCTGCGTCACCAGCCACAAGCCCAACACTCCTGGTTACCCAGTGCTGTAGCTTAAGTTAGCTAAGCCTTGACTCGGCTTAAATATCACACATATAATATAACAGCTCCTTCACTTTGAATTTAGGAACCATGTTAGGTACCACATAGACAAGTCTCAGGAAGGGACAGAGGGCTGGCTAACAACTTCCAAGTCCACGGGCTTGATTTATGCCAAGTGACGACTGAAAAGATTATCTTCCAGGCACACATGAAAAGCTGAAAATTTTAAGTTACCATAACATAATGATTGACATATGCATTTACTGAGAGTAATTTCAAGGTTTAAAACAGCAGGATGTATTTGTCTAGGAGATAATTTAGAATTCCAGAAGAACACTACAAGAACTGCTTATCTACTTCTATTTCAGGCACATAGAACAAGATAGCAACTATTAAGCACTAACAACTAACAAAGGCTAACAGTGGTCACATCCAACCATGCTCCTCCCACTTCCAATGATGGTGCTAACTCACTAAAGTTAAGACTTAAAGCTTAGCAAAGACATTAAGAAAATAGTATCATATCTCATCAGTAATTTGGAGAATAGTCATTCGTTGGGAGCTTTAGTTAAGATAAAGAAGTTGAAGGTGGGCATTCCTGTAACCTGGAACCTGGGAAGAAAGGCCAGGAAGATCAGGAATTCATGGCTATCTTTAACTACACAGCAAGTCTAAGGCTAGCCTAGGTTACACAAGACATCTCAAAAAATTAAACACAAAATTGAATGGCTATTCAGTTTTACCCAGATGATGACAGAAGCTAGTAGTCTACATGAGTTGTATACTATTGTTTCCAAAATTGTCATACTATTTTAGCTTGAAAACTAAGGAAGCAAGTAAGTATTTTCCCAAAATTCTCAAGAATAATAAATATGAATAGTCATGGTCAAGGGTTAAGACACTAGGACAACCAATTAAGCTAGAAGTATTTTTGGAGCGGTTTCCAAGATCTACAATATCAACACTAGTGGTCTTGAAAGTTCACCGCTTTGCAATGGAGAAGTTTGGTAAAACAGTGAGACGCTTCACAGTACTTTTCCAAAAACATCCCCCCTCCCTCATCCATCTCCAAAGTCGTGACCCTTCAGTACTCAACGCTGAAGTTACTCACTCAGCTTGCTAATGACAGGAAGAAGTCCACCCCAGGTGTGCAAATACTCAGCTCTGAATCCATCCAAAGAAAACAAGAGAGTAGGGGGTGATTCAAACCTGGTAAAGAGTAAAAGAAAACTGTGTAAAGAGACAAAATGAAGACACAGCCAATGAGGATGCCCTCTCCCTGGCTCCACCCTCTCCCTGGCCCCACCCTCTCCCTGGCTCCACCCTCGTGAAGGTTTCTCATTGAGGTCAGCATGCAACTGAAATTATCTGAAAAGTCAGCAAGAACATAAGAGAACATCCTTCATGCATTTATATTTGTATACATATTTTATCAAAAAGTTATTCACATGCATGTATCACCATTAATATTTATAAGGATCCATACTGTTTTGAGCTACAACATAGAAACTTCAATCATATTTTCTGACATTACAAAAGTTTGGTCAAATGATATTGTCATATTATAAGATTTTCAAACTTTCTAAGAAACTAAATTTGACAAGTAAACAACATTTTCCCCATTAATTCTTTTTCTGAACAAATCTCTGTCTCTCCTTCAGTAGATGGTGCCTCATTAGGCATAAAACATATGCTATAATTAGGCTTTGTTGCTTTCTTTTTATACGCTGAGGATCAAGTCCAGGTCTGTCCCCACTAATGCTAGGCATGCGCTCTGCCCATCAGCTGCATCCCTGGCCGTATTTAATATTTAAGTTCAGTATATTTTGAAGAGATAAGTATGTGGTGCAGAAGCCTGAAAGACACAGTGTTCATATATTTAAACAATGAAGTGGCTGGAAATGTTGAAAGATGAGTTCACAGAAAGACACAGAGGTGTGTGCCACAGAAAGCCCAAGAGGGCATAAAACACTGTATCAGGTACACTTGACAAAAGAGAATAGCTAGCCATGGATTCAAAACAAAACAAACAAACAAACAAACAGCCATGGCTCAGAAATTGCATCCAGACACTTTCGCTAATGGATGGTAGAAAAGTTGCATCACTTTATAGCTAAACAACAGTGATCATCTTGCCCACAGTTTCTCAGAACTTTAAAATCTGAGGGTGAATGAGCTTTCGCTCTCACATCTTCTCAGCCCTCCCATTTTAACCAAAAGCAACCACACCAAAGGAAGAACTTTGTTATACAATTCTCAGTAACTACTCTTGATAACCTGGCCCTCCTGGGTGAGTGTAATCAAATGTGTATAGTCTCAGTCACTGCACAAAACTATGTCAATCAACAAAAGCCATAAAATTCAGGTCACTGAAATGCCAGGTAATGTAATTTCTCAGAATAAAATGCTCTGAATTATGCCAGGAGTTCTAGTTTCCAGTAAAGATCTTACGTTATGCCGGACGTGGTGGCGCACGCCTTTAATCCCAGCACTTGGGAGGCAGAGGCGGGTGAATTTCTGAGTTCGAGGCCAGCCTGGTCTACAAATTGAGTTCCAGGACAGCCAGGGCTATACAGAGAAACCCTGTCTTGAAAAAACAAACAAACAAACAAACAAAAACGAAAAACAACAAAAAAAGATCTTACGTTATACTTTAAAGCAACAATTAACATTTAGAAAGAAAAATTGAGCAAGTCTAAAATTTTAGTATATCTTGGCATTTTAAAAAGCAGTTTAGAGAGGACCCTCCCCCCTAAAAGCCCTCTTCTGGTGAAATTATTTAGTTTAGGTTTAGTTTTAGTTGTCATTACTACTGTTTCAAACAACAACAAAAAATGTTGTATGACAAAATAAATACATACATGAACAAAATAAGATTAAAATACAGGTTTAAAGTATTTTAAAGTCTAAAAAACTTTTAAACTGGTAAAAAAAATGTATTTCTGCCACATGGTAGTGATACATGCCTTTAATCCCAGCACTACAAAGACAGAGGCAGGTAGATCTCTGAGTTCTAGACCAGCCTGGCCTATAGAGGGAGTTCCAGGACAGCAAGGGCTACACAGAGAAAGCCTGTCTCAAAATAAAATAAAATAAAATAAAATAAAATAAAATAAAATAAAATGTTTTTTGACATGAATAGTTCAAAAAAGAACACAGATGAATTACAAAACTCATGTAGCTGGGTCTTTAATCCCAGCAGTTGGGAGGCAGAGGCAGGTGGATTTCTGAGTTCGAGCCCAGCCTGGTCTACAGAGTGAGGTCCAGGACAGCCAGGGCTACACAGAGAAACCCTGTCTTGAAATTAAAAAAAAAAAAAAATCATGTAACTTTTTCTCACAGATGTGTTATTTATGCTAAAAGTGCATAAAATTGAAAAAAATTTAAAGAACTGCAATGTGCTACAAGTTCAACACCAAAAACTCCATAGTAGAGCCAAGATGCTTTCTTCCGTAGAAGGCTACAGACACACCACCACACTCACGGATAACAGCCGCTATTACTCATGGTGTTTCTTTCTACTGGCTTCCAGAGAAAGGGTCATACCACAGTCCTCTGGAGAACCAGCAGCAAACACAGTCTGGTGAAAGCAAATGTTTAATTAACCAATGATTTATTACTATTTTTCATCTTAATTTAGAAAGAGAAAGGGAAAAAAAAAAACCCTTCTCAAAAAGGGAAAAGTATGCCTGTGTCGGGCCATGAGCTTACTCTGCTGGACACTCCGGGGTATCGATGCTTTCACATGTTTCTTCTACCCAACTCTTCTTATCTGGAATAGTTTCAAAAATAAAAATAGAATGAAGTGAGCACATTTGAGAATGGCAGGAATGCAGTGTTTTTCAGACACAGCAACATAGATCCCCCAAAGCAAAACAAAAACATCACGAGGCACTGGCAGTAAACAAATACCGTGAATATAGAGAGCTGTTCTGTCTCGAAATAACAGTCAACGGGAGAAAACGAAATACAGAACTGTAAGATGAAAATACACTACTCATCCTCCACCTCTGGATTCTCTTCACCCACAGATTCAACCAAATGCACATTGAAAATATTCATTTTTTTTGAATCGCATCACTATTGAATATTAAACTTTAGTTTCCTATTTATTTATTATTTATTTATTTATTTATTTGTTTGTTTATTATATGTAAGTACACTGTAGCTGTCATCAGACACCCCAGAAGGTGACATCAGATCTCATTATGGATGGTTGTGAGCCATCATGTGGTTGCTGGGATTTGAACTCACGACCTTTAGAAGAGCAGTCAGTGCTCTTAACCGCTGAGCCATCTCTCCAACCCAAGCTTTAATTTCCTAAGTGGTATTGTATACCAATTATTCACATAGCTCCTGTATTCCATGGGTACTGTGAGTAACTGCAGAGCATTTAAGGTATGTGTGAAGAAATGCACAGGCTACATGCAAACACTAAGCAACTTAATACGAAAAGGAGTTAACACTGGTGGACTGAAGTATCCTCACAGGTTATGCAACTTGTCTCTGTGAAATACAGGGATAACTATTCTGTGTTCCCTCACATTTAGACTCAGGCTCTGTTAGAGATTTCAAGACACCTTCTAATTCTTGAGCAAAACATTGGAGCACTGTTAGCATCCTTCAAAGCAATTTCCCATCTTCAGCCATTCCACCCTGAGTGTGCCTGGTCTCATCAACCAGCTCTGGCGCTCCATGGCCAAAACTGTGCTCCTTCATTACAAGAAAGCCTTGGCCAGAACTGGGACAGGATCCTTACTCAAATACAGTAGTAAGTATGCAGACACCATCTAAATGGCATAAGGAGGATGGTAGGGAAAAAAAAAACTAATAGAAAATTGGCTTCAGGTAAAATAAGGTCAGCCACATACAGATAGTAACTATCGTTCAGCTGGATGACATCACGTGTCCTTGGTTCATGTACACATCAAAGCCATTCCATAACTGGCCCATTAACATATCTGCTACTGTGATGACATGGAATACAGCTGCTCTGAGAAAAGACGGTGCCGATGCAAAACCTCCCCAAGGCAGATGCCCAGGCTCCAGGAGGGCCCAGGGTAGGGAAACTGACCTTGGCACACAGAACTGTAGTTGATGCAACAGTCATTGTGGGTTTTGCAGTCGTCTGCACAGGAGCACACGAACCTGGACAGCCTCTTCTCACCGCACCTGAATTTGTTGCAAGTCCATATATGTGCTAGAAACCAGCATCAAACAAACAAACAGATACTTATGATTCAAGTTCAACACATCTGTAAAAATCAACACCATTTTGGACAAGAGGATAAGAGATGATCACTCATTTTATAACTGACCCCTGAGATTCTGCTTCCGCCCAGCCTTTCTGAGCTAACAGATGGCAAACACGCAGGCACCTAGCAGTAATATTTCACTAGAAACCTGGGATTTCATTGTTTTTAAACTGGGGCACATCATCATTATTGTACAAACATAAGAAAACCCTTGCTCATTCCAGCAGCCATTTTCAGGGTTCCCAAAGTTAAATCTAGAACTATGCATGCTAGTAAACAACTAGGAGAATGCAGGAGAATGGCAACTTGGAGGCCAGCCAAGGCTATAGAACAAGAGTCTTGTGTCAAAAACAACACAAAATAAAAAAAAACCCAGCCAAACCCCCCCCAAAAAAAATCCCTAAATTTTTACTTCTATCTCAATTTTTAGTTTCAATTGTTTTATTTATTTATTTATTTATTTATTTATTTATTTATTTATTTATTTATTATTCTGTAACATGACCCCATCCAGTTCTGAGGCTGAGGCAGGTTTATTTTTTTTCCCAATCTGATTTTATACCATGCATGTAATTACATGTAATGGTATGCTTTTAATTACATGCATATAATAGGGGCAGTTCTAGGTTGATGAACAAGCAAGACAATAGATACAAATAATCAAGGAACAAGCAAGGCAATAAACAAAGTCCCCTGACCACTCCCGTGATTGCTGTTTCTAAGGGCTTATCAGGATGACCAAGATATCTGAGCCTACTTCCCTGTCCTAGCCTAAAGTCATATTCTTGCCTGAAGCCTACTTCTTTGTTCTACCCCAAAAATCAGATTCCTGCCTGAGCTTACTTCCTTGTCACGGCCCAGTGTCAAATTCCTGCCAAGTGACTCCAAAAACCTCTCAATATATCCCCCTTTTTTATTTCATAAACAAGACTGTGTCTGTCTTGGGTTGTTCTGACAAGAATCCCGTTGTGGAATATGCATTATCAAAAGCAATGCACTTCTGTCTTAGGCTCTGTGCAGAACTTACCATCTTTGACTGCCAGCCTGTTAAATTAATAACTCTGGAGGTTCATTTTTAGTTTCAAGCCATGTATTTTGGCCACCAACATATTGCTGTTGTTAAAGGCAAGTTTTATCACAATGGTCAAGAATAAAAGTATTCCCAGGACAAGAAGGACTATCATGATCAAGCCATATATGCCATTCTTGAAGCTTGACCAAGATGGAAATACCAACCTCAGGCCATGAATAATTTTGTCAGCAATATCTGCAGCATCAAAGCTCAGCAAAGCAGCATTCTTTAAATTCATAATCTCACTTTGCTAAAACATCCAGAAGTGTTAGAATTATAATACCCTGCAAGTGTCTTTAAACTTTTTCCCAATTATAATGTTTATAATTGGGAAAACGAAGTTGGGTATGTTGGAGATAAGCTTTTGAGCTCTGTACTCTGGGCAGAGGCAGGTGAATCTCTGTGAGTTAAAGTCTAGCCTGGTCTATATAGCAAGTTCCAGAACTACAAGGAGAAACCTTGTTTCAATAAACAAATGAGCGAACGAAGAACGAAGAACGAACGAACGAACGAACGAACGAATGAATGAATGGCGTCTAAAAAGAAAAATCATTGAGTTAATCCAACCACAGACAGAAAGATGCACAGCTTCCGGGAGATCTTTTCCTGACCTCCGTGACTCCACCCCTTTTCGTGACTCCACCCCTCCCTGTAACCCCGCCCCTTCTCCCACCACACTTACTTGGTTCCACACAGGTCTCCTGGAAATCCAGACAGCAGTTCCCAAGGCTGACACAGGCAGCATCACAGCGACAGTTGCTGAACGTCCTTTCAAAGCAGCGGCCTTTGCAACTTTTTACTGAAAATGATGAATAAGTCAGGTGGTGTCAATCACAAAATTACAACGCATACACGAGCTAAGGCACACCTGAGTCAAGATGCCACCACTGTGGAGTGTAACTCACATCTGGCGCTTGGAAACCAGGACATTCTACAAGGAGAAACTAAAGTGAGGAAACTGACTTTCCTAGATCTACCTGAAGAAGGGGGCGGAGCGTGGAATCGCAGTAACTGCTGTTGCGTCATATGCATCTGACAACTGTTAAAACAGTGCATGCTACGCTACCCTGAGCTCAGATTAGGTAACACAAAAGCCCACCTTTTCATTTGTATTAAGCTTGAGTATATCTGCTCTAGGGTATACTAACCAGACAGGTAAAATTGGCATATTTCAAACAATCACTAAACATTTAGACGAGTAATATTATAATAGCAGGATAGTTGAACAGGACAAAAATGTATGCAATTCAACCCTACCATATGGGATACGGGGGGAGACATTACCGAATCAAAAGAATGACCACAGAAATTGCCTGTGGTTTGCTTTCATTACCTATATGGTGTTTTTTTTGGTGTTATATAGAGCCTGTTCTTGATACTAGGAAAACACAATTAGAAGTGTGATGAGTTCATTACTACTTTGAAATTAGCAATGGCAGAAATATCTTAAAAACTCTCTTGAGACTCTGTCACTTAGGGATGCTAACTGGTCTCCTAGTAACCTCCAGAGCTGCTTTAGCAACCAACTACTTGGGGCTTTGGAGGAACCTCTGGTCATGTCTTCGTGGTTTTTCTTTAGGGGTGGAGAGTTGTTTTTTGGTCACAGACTCTACTCCACATTTTAATATAAAAATTTGTAAGCAAAAAAGACCCTTTGTATGGCCAAAATAAGATAGGACTTTAGGAAGAGTGCTTAAACCAGCATCAAACTTATGAAAATTTCAACATCTGTGGAGTATGCACAGGACTTGAAGATTACAGTTGTCTCAATCATATCATAATGCCAAATACACACACACACACACACACACACACACACATGCACATATACATATAGATGTAATCATACACATATGCAAACACAGAGAAACACACAGAGACACATACACACAGAGATGCACATAGGCACACATGCATCCACAGGCACAGACACACAGAACCCCACAACATTAATTACCTTCTTTGGCGCAGCTTGGTTTCAACCCAAATATACAACCAAGAATTGTTGTTAGCACACATACTGACAAAACCTGTAAGGAGAGAAAAAGACTGTTAGAGCCTTCTGACATCCTCCTATTCCCCCAACTTCATCCCTTTCCATGTCTCTGACTTTGCAGTGTTTCCAGATGTGGCAGCTGATCACAGGGACAGGCTCATTTTTTAAACATTTCAGACCACATACTTGTGATTTATGTCCTGTTCTGGAGATGGTGATAAACGTCAGACAGCAACTTTCTAAATCATCCAAAGATAATGTAACACTTGGCTCACACAAAGGAATTAGCCAGAAGAAAGTTGTAATCCTTAAAAGAAGGAAATCTATTGAGACTCCACTTCTTACTGCCATCTAGGAACGTGCTAGCCGTGACCTCACAAACCTAAACCCAGAACAGCACCCTCAGATGTGCCATGCATGGGCATGGGAATGACCACTGGGCCACAGCACTGCCATGAGCTGGTAGTATGAGCTGAAGGGGTTCATAAGGTCTAAGCATCTGCTTATTCATCTGTAAAAGCAGAGAGCTGGACTGTACCAATCTCTCAGGATCCTTCCAGGGTTTCTGTTTTCTCACCTTCTCCCTCCCCGTGATTCCTGCCTTTAATATTTAAAATGACTGAGCTTGGAACCCCTAAGGTCAACAACAAGTTTTGAGGGTCAGAAGACAAAGGAGGAAAATAATCCACAGAACAACACCCCCCCCCCACTGCGTGCGCCCACCTTTTCCAAGTTGGCATTTCCTTCAAAGCACCCTAGAATGTCAGCTCACAGGGCACTTCAGCATTCACAGAGAAAGGACTGTAAGCAAAAGTGCTTTGGGACTAAGGGAAGTGTAAGTGCTACCTCCAAGAGCAAGCTCCGGAGCGTGCGAGGGACGGTGAAGACAAAAAACCCTAAACATAGACACAGCAGTCTCCCTTTATCTGTGCCTTCACTTTCCAATTAGTTACCCACAGCCAACCATCATCAGAAAATATTAAAAGGAGAATTGCGGAAATAATTATTTTTTAAATCGTACAATATTTTAAATAGTCATAGAATGTGTCATTGTGCTGTCTCTCTCTAGACATACACCATTTTTTAATGTATCTATGCTGTATGCACTGTCAGTTTTATGAGTATCCAGGGCTTTCAGATACCCTGACATAGTACTGTAGTGCTTGCATTCAGGGAACCCACGATAGCAGCCTAAGGCCATGTCCCAGAGCCTCCTCTACCCACCTTGCTTTATCTCATCACAAGCAAGACGAGGACGGTACAAGTAGATACCTTGAGAAGAATCAAATTCCCATAACTTTTATGACATTATATTGTTATGGCTGTTTCATTATTGTTTTGATGTTATTTTATTAGTTTTAATGTAAATATGTGTCTACTTTTTAAGTTTGGCTTTATTAGGTAGATGAATAGAGAAAAAATATAAGATATAGAGATAGACTGGTATACAGATGATACATAGATAGATATAAATATAAATATATAGATGATATAAATATAAAGCCCAGTACTACCCCAGTTCCAGGTATCCACTGAGGTACTGAACATACTTGTATATACTTGTATATCTTGTATTTGTATATATGTAGTCTTGCATATGCCTGGTATAACTATTAGTATATCCATAAAAAACGGAGACTTATCAGAGGAAGACATGAATAGCAACTACCTGAGGACAAATGAACAGAATAAAGTATCAGAAAAGGTACTGATGAAATTCTCTGGTACTGTCCATACGGTGACAGAGATATGTGATGCCACAGAAAGGAATGAGCATGCATCTTTTCAAAACATCAAAATCCCTTTTGCTGTAAATTATCCGTATAGAGGATAAGCTGGCAGAAGTACTCATCTGTATTTCACACACTGTAGCGCAAACACTAAGCAGTAGAGAACTAAAGTCTGCTTTGTAGAATTCATCTGAGCAGTTCAGACCTATGTGTGTGCTCCCTGCCCATCCTTTGCATAACTTACAATACGAAATAAAGATCGCTTCTGTGCTGTGAAGAGTCCTTTTGCTTCCTCAGTGCACAGTGCTATCCCACTGTGATCCCTCACTCCTGGGGTTCCCCAGTCTTATGGGCACAAGCACACTCCTCATATAAGCCCATGCGGCAGCCCTCACGCCATTCCTCCGCCTTCCTGTCTTCATCCAAACTGTGGTAATGTCAACAGTCTCACATAAGCTATGCCCTCCACAACTCTATCTATATTTGTTTGAATTTGATTCCAGTACTATCATTTTTTTAAAGGATTTATTTTATTATATGTAAGTACACCGTAGCTGTCTTCAGACACTTTTCTCTCTCCGGCCCCGCTAGCTCCAGCCCAAAGATTTATTTATTTATTATATGTAAGTACACTGTAGCTGTCTTCAGACACCCCAGAAGAGGGCATCAGATCTCATTACGGATGGTTGTGAGCCACCATGTGGTTGCTGGGATTTGAACTAAGGACCTTCAGAAGAGCAGTCAGTGCTCTTAACCACTAAGCCATCTCTCCAGCCCTGGCACTATCATTTTTCTGCTCATTTCTGCGCTTGCTTTATCCATCAACTGCCCTTTCAATAACTGACTGTTATAAAATGTCACATAGGCATAACCCTGGTCGCCAAGGAAACAGCACAAACACATGTTGCCGTCTATGCTGAACTGACTGACAGGTGTCTGTTGACCAATCACTGACAGAATCTGAAATGCATGATAGGACTAGCTACTGATGATCCATATCTGTAGTTCTACTACTACTTGGCTAGCAACAAAGTTAGTATTTCATGTATTTCAATGTTAATATACCTAGATCTCAAACAATGTTGTTGGCAAGCCAGCACTATCTAATTAAACCATGGCGAATGAAATTGCCCGTATCAGAGAACCAGAAAAGCAGCACTGCCTATGCAGTTAAGGGCAGGCAATGATTATCTGAGCACAATTACTTCAAAACTGTTCGTACTCATCACACAAAAGAACAGAACAGAAAAATTGGTTCAAAAAGTCACGTTCTGGGCTGGAGAGATGGCTCAGTGGTTAAGAGCACTGACTGCTCTTCCTGAGGTCCTGAGGTCCTTGGATATGATTCCCTTTTCTTATGTGTCTGAAGACAGATACAGTATACTCATAGATAGATAGATAGATAGATAGATAGATAGATAGATAGATAGATAGATAGATAGATAGATAGATAGACAGATAGATAGACAGACAGACAGACAGACATGTTCTTTTCTGTATTGTGGAACATCTCCAGGAGTTAGCCTCAGAGACAGATGTGACAGAAGACAAACAAGCAAACAAACAGGGACAGACCCACTCATATGCCAAGAGCCTGGGTGACAGGAAACAGAAGCAACTCAAGGTCAGTCAAGCAGGGAGCACTACTGGGAGTGAGGGAGTCATGGCCGAGCTCTGGTGTGATGAACTGGATGCTGACTGCACCATGGGGAAGGGTGGCAGTAAAGGCAGAGACGAGGACGGCCAAGTGATAGGGAACAGAAAGGGAAAGGCCTTCCGGTTCCAGCAGCTCAGCTTGACCTATCTAGACCACAATGGATCTAAATGGCATTAAAATCTAGGAACGGGGTGGGAAACTGGCTGAAAACTTGGCACAGCCTGAGAACTGGGAAGGGAGAATCAACAAAACAGAAAGGCAGACTTGGGAGTCAAAGCGTGGGTGGAATAACTGAATAGGATCAAGCAGACTTGAGCACTTGTGTGGGAGAACGGGAGGAAAAAGAACAGGCTGGAAAGAGTTGACTGTAAGCCACCATTTAAACTGTGCCCATTGGTTTAACCATTTAACAGGCAACCATGTATATGTGATACCCTGCCCTCTTATTAACTACCAGAAAGTACACATTTCTCTTTTCATAATTAGCTCTTCATTGTCAAAAATTAAGTTCCTTGTAATTACATTTTATAATATAATGTGTAACACAGAATTAAAACATGTATATATAACAACAAAATAGTCTTCATGTTTTTTTATATACACACAAAAAAATAAATTTGCCATGTCTGTTATTCTATCATAACACACCTTGTTGAAAACATTTTAGCTTAAAATTTCCCTGGAACATTTTCAAAACTGTGAACTCTGATGAAGTTTTGCTTCTCAACGTAGATTAATCTGATGTCAAAGTCCTCTTGGCATTTATTTTTAATATTCTTCATTATGTGTATGAGTTTATTACCTGCATGTATATGCACCCTGATGCCCACAGGGTCTAGAAGATGACACCAGATCTCTGAAGTTACAAGTGGTTGTGAGGACCATGCATGTGCAGGGAGTTGAACCCAGGTCCACCTCTCTAACCCCTCACCAAGCTTTGCTTACCTCTGAAACAATTCAGACACTTTTATATTTTGACATTTTCAACTTATAAGTTGAATAAATCAATTTATATTTTGGATAGTTTCTTGAAAATTATAGCAAAATATTTCCTGGAAATCTGAGGCACATGATGTAAAAAAAAACAAAACAAAACAAAACAAAACAAAAACAAAGTTGTTGAAATGGTTTGCCTTTATGTTAAAGGATATTTGTTTTTTTTTTTAGCTTCCTGCTTGTTTAATAAGAGTTCTCAACTAAATATAAATCATTAGGTTTTTCTTTGACACTAAGTGAGACAAAAACAAAAACAAAAAAACAGGCATTTTCACAAACCTCATTTTTCTCACAGACTCCTTCAAACACACTAGCATTAATTTTATATTACATTTACCTATAGTTTTGTGTGTGTGTGTGTGTGTGTGTATACATGCATGCACATGGGATTCAGTTCTCAGCTTCCACAAGTGGGTCCTGAGGACTGAACCCAGTTCTTTAAGCTAAGTAGCATGTGCTTGTTCCCACCGGGCCGTCTTGGCAGTTCCATATTAGCACTATTTTAATTTTCATCATTTTTTAAATCAAGTATTCACCAAGATATGAATGCCTACTTATGTGTATTCCCTCCACTGACAGCCAGGACTGCAAAGGAAGCAACTCTGAGCCTATGAAGAGATAAAGTGGGGGGCAGTAGACATTAACATAAATTAACACAACAAAATTTGACAAGAGCTACAGTAGAAAAGCACAAAAGATGCTAAGATACCGGTAGCCTCAGCCCCAGGGTGAGGCAAAAGAAGAGGTAACAAGGCCACAAAAAGGTAATTGGAGGAGAAAGTAATTTCCTTCTCTATCAATGAACAAGTGTTTATCTGTGTATGACGAAATGAGGTTCAGTGAAGAAGCACAAAAGTAAAGCGAACAGAAGACACTGTAGTGAAATCTTCCATCTCAGAGGAACAGTCTAGAGAGAAGAACTCCGGAAGAAGCCTTGCATCAATGAGAAAGACACAAACTAGCAAGAAGCAGCCTCACAGTTAACCAACAGATTCATAGTACAGACTACAGGGTCTCCAGAAGCCCCACGCAGGTACAGAGTTCTGAGAAAATAGGAATAACACCTGTCACTTCCAAAGTACATCCTAAGGTGTTCTAGACTTTTATACTGAGTCACTTAATCCTCCCAAGAGCATTCTCACAGTGATTATGATGATTGCACCGGTTTAAGGAAACTGAACTATGGAGAAACGAATAATTCCCCAAGGATCATGGAGTTTAATGTAAAAGTGGCATGACAGAAATTCAGTAAGGAGTGGGGCACAGAGGCTGTGGATGAGATCTGGAGATGGGGAGATCTTGAAGTCTTTAGCTACAGAAGCAACACAAATGGGTTGCTCTAGAAACTTCTAGAAAAGTCTTTCAGCAGCATCCTGGAAGGCTGTGGTATGATTCTGCATGATCTCACACCAAGATGAGGTCTTGACTTGTCTGCTTCACTTTGGAAGGGCACTCACTGCTCTTTGCTCCTCTGGACCAGAGTCTCCTCCTCAGGTTACAGGAACCCAGACCTCAGACATGAGTTTGTTTATTTGCCTGTCTCTGACTGACTGTGAGCTCCAGGCAGCTATAGACGTTATTTATTTACTTCTGTGCTTTCCACATCTAACAAGGTGCCTTGCACACATTAAAACCCCCAAGCTACACCACCAAGCAGTGCCTGCCTGAAAACATGATTTGGGGAAAGAAGAAGAACTCCACCTTTTCCTGCATTTTACTTGACCCAGTTGGTCCATTTGTTAAGTGTCATTATGCCTGATCCATAAAAAGGATACCAACAATAAATACACTTTTAAAAAATCCAGAAACAAACGACTGTTGTATTTGCCGCCCAAGTGTAACAGGCGAGAAAGGATGCTGATATTTTATGGAAACGGATCAAGGGGATGCATTAGCTATGAGACCTCTACCCTTAGGTCAAACTGCAAGAGAAGTTTAAAAACAAGATAAACCCAACCCTGCAAGAACTCAAACCTCAGCAGCATTTTAGTCTTCCCAGGACTCCTCCACTGGGGACGGCGTCTAGAGGGAAGGAAATCCAAAGGACATACAAAGGCTAACATTTTATTGGAGATATTGTGAAATATTGTGACATCCAAACATATATCATAATCTTCCTCTGAAGCTCTATCCAGGTAGGTGTTGATGGCCTTTGAGACTATTACCCACACATGGGCATCTCTCTTCCATTGTTTGACTTACTGTAGATCCTCCCCAGGGAGAGTGGGATTGTGTGTGAAGATGCTCGCTGAAGATCCTCCTGAGCGACAGTGGAACTGTATGTTAAGGTACTCACGTGACTGGAAATGGGAGAAAGAGGCAGAAAGCCTAAACAGGCACATCACCTGGGCAAACCTCACGGTCAGATCCTCCTCAAATACTAACACTGAAAAAGCACACACCTGCCTGGCAAAAAGAGTCCCAGCTTCTGACAGGATGGTTCAAAGCCAATTTACTGAATCGGCTTTCCATGAACAATACTTCCACTATGTGGTACAGAGAGCTACAGGGAGTAGAACCAAGCCAGTGCCTCCTGGGGCTTACATTATGGCAACTTCTAGAAAACTGGAAGCCATGAGTCCTGGGAATGTTTCATAGGATCACTGGGACTTCTGGCTTCTGTTTTGTTTCATCTTTCTACCTATGAAAGGGCCAAGCCCCGAACATAACACACAAGAAGTTCCCAGACATGCCTGGGGCTAGAGGTAAACCAGAGTTCCCACAGAGATGCTGAGAGAACCAGGCCACCCAGAGAGTCTTCCGAGAGAACAATCTACCCTACTGTCATGAACACTGAACAAAGTAGAGTTGGTTGACTTTTTGTTGGGAGCCGCCCCCACATTCGCCGTTACAAGATGGCGCTGACATCCTGTGTTCTAAGTGGTAAACAAATAATCTGCGCATGTGCCAAGGGTATCTTATGACTACTTGTGCTCTGCCTTCCCCGTGACGTCAACTCGGCCGATGGGCTGCAGCCAATCAAGGAGTGACACGTCCGAGGCGAAGGAGAATGCTCCTTAAGAGGGACGGGGTTTTCGTTTTCTCTCTCTCTTGCTTTTTCTCTCTCTTGCTTTTCTCTCTCTCTTGCTTTTCTCTCTTGCTTCTTGCTCTCTTTTCCTGAAGATGTAAGAATAAAGCTTTGCCGCAGAAGATTCTGGTCTGTGGTGTTCTTCCTGGCCGGTCGTGAGAACGCGTCTAATAACAATTGGTGCCGAAACCCGGGACGAGAAAATCCGGGACGAGAAAAAACTCCGGACTGGCACAGGAGAGATACTTCATTCCAGAACCAGAACTGCGAATCAAGGTTATAAGGTTCCCGTAACACAGACTGTTGAGAAGGATTCAACTGCCAAATTCAGAACTCATCAGCTGGGGAACGACGGTGATAAAGGTTCCCGTAAAGCAGACTGTTGAGAAGGATTCAACTGCCAAATTCAAAACTCATCAGCTGGGGAACGGAAGTGAGAAATGGCTTTACCAGGTATGTTTGGCCTTAAACTTTTTCTAGTGTTAGGAGCCCTTTTGTTCCTTTTCACATGTTATATAGTGCTTAAGATAGGGCTGAAAATTCTAGAAAAAATTCAGGACAGTCTATCAGAAGTAAAGCGGGGAGAGAGAGTAGGAGCAAAGAGAAACGGTAAGTATACAGGCCTTTCCAAGGGTCTTGAACCCGAGGAAAAGTTAAGGTCAGGTAGAAATACCTGGAGAGAGATTAAAAGGAAGAAAAAGAAAAAAGAAAAGAAAAAAGATCAATTAGCGGAGGTCTCTAGGAAAAGGAGCCTGTGCTCTGAAGAAACAGACTGGGAGAAAAAAGCAGTTCATTATGAGAAAAAAGAGTACCAACCAAGTAAAGTGCTAACTAGTCATTTAAGGAAAAAGCCAAAAGCGGCTGGCGAAGGCCAGTTTGCTAATTGGCCTCAGGGCAATCGGCTACCAGGTGCACTCCCGCCTTATGCGGAGTCCCCGCCCTGCGTAGTGCGTCAGCCCGTAGTGCGTCAACAATGCGCAGAGAGGCAGTGCGCAGAGAGGCAGTGCGCAGACTCATTCATTCCCCGAGAGGAACAAAGGAAAATAGAACAGGCATTTCCGGTCTTTGAAGGAGCCGAGGGTGGGCGTGTCCACGCTCCGGTAGAATACTTACAAGACAGGCTTGCCAGCATGGCACTAACTCCTGCCAAATGGCAAATGATTGCAAAAGCCGCTCTCCCTAGTATGGGCAAATATGTGAAATGGAGATCTCTGTGGCGAGAGGCTGCACAGGCGCAGGCCCGAGCAAACGCTGCTGCTTTAACTCCAGAGCAGAGAGATTGGACTTTTGACTTGTTAACGGGTCAGAGAGCTTATTCTGCTAAACCTGATAAGAGGTATCAATGGAAGGTCTTACCACAGGGGATGTCCAATAGTCCTACAATGTGCCAGCTTTATATACAAAAAGCTCTTTTGCCAATGAGGGAACAATTCCCCTCTTTAATTTTGCTCCTTTACATGGATGACATCCTCCTGTGCCATAAAGACCTTACCATGCTACAAAAGGCATATCCTTTTCTACTTAAAACTTTAAGTCAGTGGGGTTTACAGATAGCCACAGAAAAGGTCCAAATTTCTGATACAGGACAATTCTTGGGCTCTGTGGTGTCCCCAGATAAGATTGTGCCCCAAAAGGTAGAGATAAGAAGAGATCACCTCCATACCTTAAATGATTTTCAAAAGCTGTTGGGAGATATTAATTGGCTCAGACCCTTTTTAAAGATTCCTTCTGCTGAATTAAGGCCTTTGTTTAGTATTTTAGAAGGAGATCCTCATATCTCCTCCCCTAGGACTCTTACTCTAGCTGCTAACCAGGCCTTACAAAAAGTGGAAAAAGCCTTACAAAATGCACAATTACAACGTATTGAGGATTCGCAGCCTTTCAGTTTGTGTGTCTTTAAGACAGCACAATTGCCAACTGCAGTTTTGTGGCAGAATGGGCCATTGTTGTGGATCCATCCAAACGTATCCCCAGCTAAAATAATAGATTGGTATCCTGATGCAATTGCACAGCTTGCCCTTAAAGGCCTAAAAGCAGCAATCACCCACTTTGGGCAAAGTCCATATCTTTTAATTGTACCTTATACCGCTGCACAGGTTCAAACCTTGGCAGCCGCATCTAATGATTAGACAGTTTTAGTTACCTCCTTTTCAGGAAAAATAGATAACCATTATCCAAAACATCCAATCTTACAGTTTGCCCAAAATCAATCTGTTGTGTTTCCACAAATAACAGTAAGAAACCCACTTAAAAATGGGATTGTGGTATATACTGATAGATCAAAAACTGGCATAGGTGCCTATGTGGCTAATGGTAAAGTGGTATCCAAACAATATAATGAAAATTCACCTCAAGTGGTAGAATGTTTAGTGGTCTTAAAAGTTTTAAAAACCTTTTTAAAACCCCTTAATATTGTGTCAGATTCCTATTATGTGGTTAATGCAGTAAATCTTTTAGAAGTGGCTGGAGTGATTAAGCCTTCCAGTAGAGTTGCCAATATTTTTCAGCAAATACAATTAGTTTTGTTATCTAAAAGATCTCCTGTTTATATTACTCATGTTAGAGCCCATTCAGGCCTACCTGGCCCCATGGCTCTGGGAAATGATTTGGCAGATAAGGCCACTAAAGTGGTGGCTGCTGCCCTATCATCCCCGGTAGAGGCTGCAAGAAATTTTCATAACAATTTTCATGTGACGGCTGAAACATTACGCAGTCGTTTCTCCTTGACAAGAAAAGAAGCCCGTGACATTGTTACTCAATGTCAAAGCTGCTGTGAGTTCTTGCCAGTTCCTCATGTGGGAATTAACCCACGCGGTATTCGACCTCTACAGGTCTGGCAAATGGATGTTACACATGTTTCTTCCTTTGGAAAACTTCAATATCTCCATGTGTCCATTGACACATGTTCTGGCATCATGTTTGCTTCTCCGTTAACTGGAGAAAAAGCCTCACATGTGATTCAACATTGTCTTGAGGCATGGAGTGCTTGGGGGAAACCCAGACTCCTTAAGACTGATAATGGACCAGCTTATACGTCCCAAAAATTTCAGCAGTTCTGCCGTCAGATGGACGTAACCCACCTGACTGGACTTCCATACAACCCTCAAGGACAGGGTATTGTTGAGCGTGCGCATCGCACCCTCAAAGCCTATCTTATAAAACAGAAGAGGGGAACTTTTGAGGAGACTGTACCCCGAGCACCAAGAGTGTCGGTGTCTTTGGCACTCTTTACACTTAATTTTTTAAATATTGATGCTCATGGCCATACTGCGGCTGAACGTCATTGTTCAGAGCCAGATAGGCCCAATGAGATGGTTAAATGGAAAAATGTCCTTGATAATAAATGGTATGGCCCGGATCCTATCTTGATAAGATCCAGGGGAGCTATCTGTGTTTTCCCACAGAATGAAGACAACCCATTTTGGGTACCAGAAAGACTCACCCGAAAAATCCAGACTGACCAAGGGAATACTAATGTCCCTCGTCTTGGTGATGTCCAGGGCGTCAATAATAAAGAGAGAGCAGCGTTGGGGGATAATGTCGACATTTCCACTCCCAATGACGGTGATGTATAATGCTCAAGTATTCTCCTGCTTTTTTACCACTAACTGGGAACTGGGTTTGGCCTTGATTCAGACAGCCTTGGCTCTGTCTGGACAGGTCCAGATGACTGACACCATTAACACTTTGTCAGCCTCAGTGACTACAGTCATAGATAAACAGGCCTCAGCTAATGTCAAGATACAGAGAGGTCTCATGCTGGTTAATCAACTCATAGATCTTGTCCAGATACAACTAGATGTATTATGACAAATAACTCAGCAGGGATGTGAACAAAAGTTTCCGGGATTGTGTGTTATTTCCATTCAGTATGTTAAATTTACTAGGGCAGCTAATTTGTCAAAAAGTCTTTTTCAGTATATGTTACAGAATTGGATGGCTGAATTTGAACAGACCCTTCGAGGCTTGCCATCATTCAGGTCAACTCCACGCGCTTGGACCTGTCCCTGACCAAAGGATTACCCAATTGGATCTCCTCAGCATTTTCTTTCTTTAAAAAATGGGTGGGATTAATATTATTTGGAGATACACTTTGCTGTGGATTAGTGTTGCTTCTTTGATTGGTCTGTAAGCTTAAGGCCTAAACTAGGAGAGACAAGGTGGTTATTGCCCAGGCGCTTGCAGGACTAGAACATGGAGCTTCCCCTGATATATCTATGCTTAGGCAATAGGTCGCTGGCCACTCAGCTCTTATATCTCACGAGGCTAGTCTCATTGCACGGGATAGAGTGAGTGTGCTTCAGCAGCCCGAGAGAGTTGCAAGGCTAAGCACTGCAATGGAAAGGCTCTGCGGCATATATGAGCCTATTCTAGGGAGACATGTCATCTTTCATGAAGGTTCAGTGTCCTAGTTCCCTTCCCCCAGGCAAAACGACACGGGAGCAGGTCAGGGTTGCTCTGGGTAAAAGCCTGTAAGCCTAAGAGCTAATCCTGTACATGGCTCCTTTACCTACACACTGGGGATTTGACCTCTATCTCCACTCTCATTAATATGGGTGGCCTATTTGCTCTTATTAAAAGAAAAAGGGGGAGATGTTGGGAGCCGCCCCCACATTCGCCGTTACAAGATGGCGCTGACATCCTGTGTTCTAAGTGGTAAACAAATAATCTGCGCATGTGCCAAGGGTATCTTATGACTACTTGTGCTCTGCCTTCCCCGTGACGTCAACTCGGCCGATGGGCTGCAGCCAATCAAGGAGTGACACGTCCGAGGCGAAGGAGAATGCTCCTTAAGAGGGACGGGGTTTTCGTTTTCTCTCTCTCTTGCTTTTTCTCTCTCTTGCTTTTCTCTCTCTCTTGCTTTTCTCTCTTGCTTCTTGCTCTCTTTTCCTGAAGATGTAAGAATAAAGCTTTGCCGCAGAAGATTCTGGTCTGTGGTGTTCTTCCTGGCCGGTCGTGAGAACGCGTCTAATAACAACTTTTAACTTTCCCCAGCCCACCCCTCATGAGCGAAGACCATGGAGACAAAGCCTGCAGCTAATGGAACCCTGACAACAGAAAATCATGTGCAAGCTTTTATTTACTAACTAAACACAGCACAGTTGGCTGGACTGGTCTTAGAGACAGAGCTCTATCAAGTTATAAACTGCAATTAAGAATCAAAAAAGGGCGTTGACACCTTGGGTACTTAAGCCAACACCTGCATCATTATGTCTTTGCTTTTTGATGAACTACTCTGGTAAATTTGTACTTGAAGAAAGGAGTCACGCCTTCCATTCAGAAAGCAGAGGAGTTGCAAATTATAATTTTAAAAAAGATTTGAGAAGGATCAGCCAAGAGGAAACTTCAAATTTAAAGGCTAGCCTTAAAAAATAGAAAAGAAGTAATATAAATTAAACTATAAGCACACCCTTCAAATTCCAGCCAGATCCAGTTAACAGATCTCAGAACCGTGGGCCACTGCTAACGTCAAGCCTCTAAACTGAGTTAAGACACAAACTACATTTAGGATGTGATGATTCTGAGCAACGTGCACCCTTCCACCACCTTCCTCTGGCATAATACAGTGCTACCTATGAGTCTACTTCTGCCTGACAACTTAATCTCTTACATCTAGTAAGGGTGAGGGCTCTCCCTTGAACATGGGCCACTGGAATAAACTACGAGGCCTTGAGCATCAGCCCCGACACAGAAGAGGAAGGTCACTGGGAGCTCACCTTTGTCATGTCCTTCAAATGAGAGATCTGTTGGGGAGATCTGCAGAGAGCACAGTTATCTACTCTCCTCTTGTGTTCAATCATTTGTGTTTAATAAGTACCAAGTATCTTCAAAGAGGGGAATAAGTAGTGTCTGCAGTCTCCGCCTCAGTGAGCAAAAGCTCTTCCAGTCTTGCCTTGTGAGATCCCACAGACCTTTTTCTCTCTGAAGTTAAAGGCCTGAGAAGAAAACGTCCATCTGATAGCATAAAGTAATGTCTCTGCTCAGCTTTGATGTCATCCCTCCATGACCCGTGTGCCTTCACTCAAGCCTGAGGCACAAGCATCAAGGCGCTCTGCCAATGGCAGGAAATCCCACAAAGGCAAAGCAGGATCAATCTTCCAATGGCCAGAAGGCACACCTCAGACACAGCCTCCCACAGAACATCAGTTTATGCCCACAAGGGTGGGTGCCTTGGATTGATCAGAGAATCAATAAATATCACCAGTGTGTTCTTGCTCTGGTAATTTAACTGTCTTTTATCTTTAATAGAACTTTTTGTATAACAAAATATTTTTGTGACCTTTCTTTACATAGTCTATTTACTAATGGTCCTGAAGAAGAGTTGCCTATTAAAAAGAGAGATTTGGGGCTGGCCAGATGGCTCTAGAGGGAAAGGCACTCCCTAGCAAGCTTGATAACCCAAATTCAATCCTCTGGACCCACACAGTGGATGGAAAGAACTGATTCCCACAAGCTATACTCTGTCTTGCACAAGCTGTGGCAGGTTAGCGTCACCTACACATGAATAAATAAATGTAACATTTCTTTTTAACACAGTGAGCTGGGGAGAGGGGGGCGTCCAGTAGAAAGAATGCCTTATAAAAAATAAAAAGGTAGATGAAGAAAATAGTTAAAGATATAAAATGAGACTCTAAAGAGATGGCTCACCAGAGAATGCTCACCTAGGAGATAAGTTCATAAAGAAATCATGTGACCTTCCCTTGTCTGATAGTGGACAACAAGACACTCCTCATTCCTACCCCGGAGGAAAGCAATCTCACTCGTACTTTGAAGGAAGAAATGCTGTAGAAAGAGGCCAGGCTTGCTGGGTGTTCACATTCCCTGCATTATCAGTAGATGTTCCCGTATGGGTTAGCTCATACCTGTCTGTAACTTCAGCTCCCAGAAACCCAACACCTTCTACTGGCCTCCAAGAACCCCATGCACATACCAACACAGACACACATGAATAAAAATAAAATGACATGTTTTTAAAGATATAAAATGAAATTACTAAGATGAAATGTTACTAAATGGTTTTAAAAAGGGGGGGGTGGTGGTGACAACAAAACCCAGAAATAATAAGTATTTGCTTTCATTTAAGGTAGAAATCTAGGACCAGCGAGACAACTCAGTGATAGAGGACTGGCATATGCCCAAGACCTTGAGTTTGACCCTCAGACCCACATGATGGAAGGAGAACTGACTCACAGAAGTTGTCTCCTATCCCATATGCATATTTTTAAAAAGTCAAAAGCTATAAATCAATATTAACAAGCACCAAAAAGACTGATTACGTAACGGTCGGCAAAGATGAACCACGGGCGTCTTCATCGCATCTTCACAGAAGCTTCAGTTTGTTTGACGATCACTTAACTGAATCAAAACTCAACATCCATAGGGACATCTTTTACCCTCTGGTTCTAATGCTATTAATTTATATGATACTCACATAAACATACAAAGATATGCACATAAAAACATTTATTGGAACAAAGTGATAACAGCAAAAACCTGCCAACAATGTGTGATATTAAATGTATCCATATTCATACTTACTTCAGCCTTTGTCCATTAATACTGTCTTACAAGCCTTCAGAAACTAGTATTTCTCTTCCCCAGAGCAGGTTACTGAAACACTAATCTTTCTGTTGGTAACTAGCCATAAAGAAATCATGTGGAACCTCCCTTGCCTAATAGTGGACAGTAAGACACAAGGAATGTCTTACCTACCCCGGAGTAAGGAAATCGCATTCCACTTTGAAGACAGGTCTGCTATAGAAGGAGGCTAGAGAATTGCAGCAAGCTGTGTTGGATGTCCACGTCAGTGTATTATCAATAGAGGCTACCCCTTTTGTCAGAGTTCAACTGGAATCCTTACTTCCAGCATCCATCAGAAGCACAGGGTAAAAACATCTTGAGGCTGTGACAAGTAAACTGGAAGTAGGTGAAGTTTTGGAGACTAAGCCCTCAGCCATGAATCTGACTGGCAAGGTCCAGACAGCTCAACACATGCAGATTCCCGGTAAGAGGGGGCACAGAGGGCACAAAATCCTAACCCTCTTCTCACATACTTTGCCTCATACATCTCTTCATCCACATCCTTCAACAATATCCTTTATAGTAACTATAAATCCATTTCTTTGAGATATGTGAGCCCCTCGAAAAAATTGCTTGAAGTTAAGAGACTGGGAGCCAGTCAGGGTAAAAGCAACTTGAGGCTTACAACAAACCGGCAAACCAGAAGGGGGTTCAATTTTGGAGACTAAGCCCTTAAGCTGTGAATCTGATGCCATCTCTAGGTAGACACAGTTCTGTAGTTGCAGACATCCAGCTGAGCTTCCTCTAATTCAGTTTAATTCTGATGTCCAATGAGCAAAGGCCAGGCATGGTGGCAAACACCTGTAACCCCAGCACTTGGGAGGCAGAAAGAAATATACACCTTTCTTCCAAAGGAATAATATGAAAATGGACCAAAGGGAAAAAAAAGAAGACTGTCTTTATAGAAAAAAAACAAAAAGGACATGGAGAATAAACCACATTCATATGCATAATGTATAGAACTTTAACACTTTAACCCTCAGACTGCCTCCTAACACTGCACCATCCAAGTCTAATCATGAGGAAAATATCAGATAAATCCTAAGTGAGGAACACCCCACAAAATGTGACAATCCTCTCCAGACTGTGTAAGTCATCAAAATCAAGGACATTTACTGAGACATTTAGTGGAGGAGCCGGGGTGTCATCTGCCATCCTGGAGGGGGGTCCTAGAAGAGTAAAGATAGAGAAGGGGCCTGGCGATTGTGCTAGTCTGTCAGCCACAGGGAAGGGTGTGGGATCTCCCTGTACTAGAGCTATAACCTTTCTGTAAATCTAAAACTGTTGTAAAAATAGAGTATTTATTGGGGAACAGGGAAATCAGAAAAAATTCGGAATTACTCTACTACAAATTTCCATTTTGCTTAAAATTTTTGGTCTATTTTCATTTCTTAAAACATATTAATATTCTATTGTAGCTGTGAAGACATAACTAAGAAATTATTCTACATGCAGTATTGATTCATCTCTTTGCATATAACATGATTTTTTAATCATTTGTTTATTAATGAATATTTTTAAATATCTGTATATTTTAATTTCATGGGGATTGACAGGTTGGAGTGTGGAAATGATAAATAATCTATGGTTTTGTTATGTGATCAAAAAAACAAGTTGAATGTTTAAATGTTTATGTATTTCAGCAATGTGTGATCAGTGTGTGGACTTGATTTTCACATCTGTTTCCTTAGTGTACTGGCCACTCTGGCCAGCACTGGACACTCCAATTGAAGTGTCCAGCTGTTGGGAGTGGTCTCCAGGGCTGAAGGAACTTTACCCCAGCTGTTGGGAGTAGTCTCCTACGGGGATTGTCTTGGCTGAAGAATGCCACAGGGTCACACACACTTCCTGAGATCGCCGATCCTTTTTGCTCAACCTCAAAGGGTTATTTCAATTGAGGACAGCACATGGTGTGGCAAATGTGTCCACTGAACATGGCTCCCGCTGGCCATCCACAGGGCATCGGGGCTCACCTCCACCATCTGCACAGTCCTGTGTGTTTACTTCCCCTTTGGTGCAAACCCCATGAGCAGACCCCACACACCCAAAGCACAGTGGTCTAGATCTCTGAGTCTGTCTCCAGTTTTGTCTGCCAAAGCTGTAACACTGCTTCCTGCTGACCTGGGGCTGAAGAGAAATGGCCCTGCCTGGCTCCATTACCCAGGCTCCCTGCCTGAAGACAGAATAAGCCAATGGAGAATAATGGCAGGAGACTAGAGGAAAGTGAAAAGAAACAAATTATGGGGGTGCAGAGCATGATCTCAGTAAACAGGGGCACAGGAGCCCCTACCCCTCTCTACTGCTATTTACTACCAACAGACCGATGGAGAGGAGTCATTATTTGTCTTCAGTGTGTGCCCACGAGGTTCCAATGAACAGTCCCAAACCCCTGGTCACGCAGACTTGCTGGTTAAGTGCAGTAGTCACAACACAAGACAAAAAGTCGTATGTGAGAAAGAGATTTTTAGGGAGGAGTGTGGGGTGACTGGGAGGAATGGGAGGCAGATAGGAGTGTGGAAGTGAGATTACCCAGAATGCACTATGAACATGTATGGAATGGCCAAAAGACAAATGTAATTAATAAAAATAAAATAAAAAAAGACTCAATAGAAACGAAGAGAGAAAATCAAATAAATTTCAGGGTTTTTTTTCTTTTTACTGGCAACAGTATAAAGGAAGAACAAGCAACCTTTAACCTTTGAGAAAGGCCCAGGAGTTGCTCCATCACAACAACACTGGTAACAGAGGGACAGAATTTACAAACAGGTAATGGGTATGTGGGTTTATAATTAGGGAGGGATGACAGTTTTCCAACCATGGTGACTTTTAACATGTTTATCATGACTTCAGTCAATTTAATTATACACGTTCGTGTGGGTAAAGAATCTCAAAAGTATACTTATAATAACATTTATGCTTAACCCTTTTAATTTGTTTTGTTCTCTTAGTTAAAGTATCTTTAACAAGTGCTATATGCAAGTGGGAGTAGGAGTAGTAGTATGAATTGAAAAACTATAAAGGGTTAGAAATAAAAAGAACTTTGGGGCTGTGGCTTAGTGGCAGACTGTTTACCTAGTGTGTACAAGGCCCAGGGTTTGATCCCCACAATTCCCAAAGAAAACCTCTATGATATCACAATGCATAGTTGCTGTCCAATAGGAACTTTAAGACAACAGAAATGTTCTATATATCTGTAAATCTCAATGTTGTAGTCAAACTTAGTACTACTGCACATTGGAAATGTGGCTCAGGTAATGAATTTTTACTGTATTTAATATTAATTCATTATGTTAATGTAATAACCACATGTGGCTACCCCATGGGGGAGAGTTACTAAGTAGTCCCGAAATAGAAATAAGGCAGTGCATCTTTCTATACCCACTCTCCAATTTATGCCTATTGCTAATACCAAAATGATCTTTAGAACATGTAAATCAGGCCTTATCTTGTTGCTAATACTGAAGGAGAAAGCAAAAAAAAAAAAAAAAAAAAAAAACCATCAGAAAAATACTTCAGTACTTTCCAGTCACTCTGAAAAACCCAAACCCTTCAGACAGACTGCAAGACCCTGCCAGGAACTGGCCGTGGGACACACACACACACATACACACAAACACACACACACTTACAAACACACATACATACATTACACACACACAAATACACATACATACATATACACACAAACACACACCCACACCCACACAAACATACACACATACATATACACACAAACACACACGCAAACTTACACACACACAAACACACACAGAGAGAGAGAGAGAGAGAGAGAGAGAGAGAGAGAGATCTCAAACCGGAGTTCTGCACAGCAGGCACACCAGCCAGGGCTGGGACTGACACATGCGTCTTTCTCCCGGGGCCTCTACTCAGGCTGCAGCCTCCCCTCAGGTCCCTTTCTCCAGGCCTGTTGCCTCCTCAGGGAAGGCTCCTTCATGCCAAGACTTCAGTCTTCTTACTCTCTGCCTTGTGTGCAGCTCCTGGGCAGCATTCCCCACAGCTGCCACTTGATAACTCCCTTTTGTGATTCTTGGACAGCTATCTAGGCCCCTGGGTGTAGACTATGAGAACAAAGCAAATATCTTCCAGGTGCCTGCGTAGCACCAGCGTCCAGACAGTCACACAACACTGTTGTTACCCAAGGAACTCCAACTTCTTAGTGAATAAATCACAAAGCACCTACCTCGGGAACGGTAAACACAAATTCCGCATCTGGAGTTTATCAGCCATAAAGGTGACATAAAACTGTTATCCCTTCTCATAAGGGTGAGGAAACAAAGACAGGAAAGTTGGGGTCTTGCCCAGAACACACAGCAGTTGTTGGCAGAGATAAAGTCAACACCCCAGCATTCTGATTCCAAAGTCTGTCCCCTAACCACTCAGTGCTGTGGCCTCCGCATGACTTAACAGCAATGGAGGGCTTTAGAGACATGGGAGGTAAGCCAGAGAGCAGCAAAGACATATTGGATGTGAGAGGCTACACAGAGGGAGATCCTGAGGAGAGGAGATGGGAAGACCACTCCCAGCAGACAGAATATAACCAGCTTGTATAAAGTGCTTTGTAGCATGAGGTAAGACAGAGTCCATGACAAGCTTCAATTTGGCAATTTGGGAGACTAGGCCTAAATCTTAGTTTATGACATATGTTCCATTTTCCAGTAATGCTCTTTATGTTTGGAAGTTGCAGATCCCCCCCACAACCCCCATTTTAGAAAGACCGCCAGCTCTCACAGGCCTTCTAGATTCAATCGTGCTGACTCACCTGCCCACCTGGGTTGACGGTCAGCAACTGTTCCAGGTCCTCCTCACGACAGAAGAGAGAGAGAGAGAGAGAGAGAGAGAGAGAGGATAGTGGGAGCCGCCCGGAAATTGGTTCCAGGAGCAAATGGGCTGCCCACTCAAGTCCAGGCTGATATCAATGGAGACTTTCCTTTGACTTTGACCCAACTGGGATCCTAACACTGCTGAAGGTAAGGGAGGCTCCAGGTGATGCAGGGAAAGAATGAGATCCCCAGGGAAGATCTAGAAAGACTTTTTGAAGCCTTTAGGGCCTACACTTCCTTTTGTCCCAGAAGCCCAAGAGCGCGAGTCAGCCAAGAACATGGTTTTTGTTAACCAAGCTGCCCCTGACATCCATCGGAAGCTTCAGCACCCAAAAAGCCAGCCTCTATGAGCCTTTGAATGGCAAGATTTGAAGAGAGGCTTCAAGGAACAACTGACATGGATAGGCCTTCCTTAAGGACTCAAGAACTTACCCACCATCCTCCACGAGGCACTGCATGAGGACTTGGGTGAATACCCCCAAATAACTGTACTCCAGTATATAGATGACATCCTGGGGGTGGGGGTGGAGCACTTGGAAACATTCCAGGAGGCCACAGGAGACCTGCTACAGGAGCTGAGTTAACTTGCTACCAAGTGTCTGCTAAGAAGGCCCGGTTTTGTTAGCTTATGGTCACCTATTTGGGGTACATATTCAAGGGGGTCTGGCCAATGCATCAAACCCCCAGAATCAAACCTTCCTTAGCACCCCAGATACATCAACCCAAAGTCAAGTATGGAATTTCTGAAAGAGGTCTTGACCAAATTAACTCTTGAGACTGGCAGTGACTGGATGTCCCTTCTACCTTATGCCTTATATAAGGCTAGGAACACCCCACTATACTTTATGTCTCAACCCCCTTGAGATCCTATATGGGAGGCCCCCCTCCCATGCTGCCTAACCACCAGTCTGATATCTTAGCTGAATATGACCAACATAAGTTTTCTAAGTCCTTGGAAGCTCTCCATAGGGTCTAGAAGCAACTCTGGCCTAACATCTGCCAGGTATATGAGTTTGCCCCATCACCTAACCCACATTGCTTTGAACCAGGTCTGGATTAAGAGACATAACCACAAGACTCTGGAACCTCTCTGGAAAGGACCTAACTCTGTGATCCTGACCACACCTATGGCTATTAGGATAGATGGGATCAGGATGTGGATATACCACTCCCACTTTAATGCTACCCCAGAGGATAAACTGGGCATCCCCTTACTATCTGGGTACATCCCAGGGGCAATGCAACAACCTCATCATCAACTTCGTAATGACTGGCAAGAAGGCCAATTGGAAGCTAGTTCTTAACTCCTCTTACCCCGGACTTAATACAGAACTGTTGTTTACCAGACAGGGACTCTACATTGGAAATAAGGTAAGGTACCCCCCAGCCTATTCCCACCTCTGTAACCCATACTGTTTCAGGATACATGCTGCCCCCAGAGAACGCTTGGTGGGCTTGTACCGCAGAGCTAACCCCATGCATTTGTATGGCCTGGTTGTACATACAACTGAGGATTTTTGTGTTCTAGCACAGCTTGTACTTATTACTCGGGGGAGGATGTCGTCAACCAGCTAGCGCCTCCAAACAATCAGGTAAGAAGGGTGGCTGTGTTGCTGGGTTCTCTCCTTGGCATAGAGCTGGCCAGAGCTGCTAGTGTAGAGGCCTCAACACTAGTACTCCACGACAAAAGTTACAAATGGATGGCAATCGATGCAGATATACAGGAGATGGGAAAGTCCATCACGGCCCTGCAGGATTCTCCATCCTCCCTGGCAGAAGAAGTCAAACAGAACAGAGGAGGCCTAGACTTGCTGTTCTTCCAGCAGGGAGGACTCCGTGAAGCCTTCAGTGAGGAGTGTTGTTTCTATGTTGACCACTCAGTGGTGGTCAAAGAATCCATGGCCTTAGTCAGAAAGAAACTACAAGACAGAAGAATAGAAAGAGAACAGTCTCAGGGTTGGTATGAGTTCCTCTTCAACTGGTCTCCTGGGCTGACCACCTTTGCCTCCTCCATGACCAGTCCTCTTATCCTACTGCCTTGATTAGCAGTCCCTGTGTAATGTAGAATAAAACAATCTCTGCTTTTGCATACTATTAGAGTCCTGGGTATCATGGACCCTTATAGAGGTACCAAGCTCAGTCACCAGCAACCGTGTGAGACATGGTGATATATGCCTGCAGTCCCAGGGCTGAAGGGGTGGAGACAGAGATTCTTGGGTTCCAGTGAGGGACCTTGTGGGAGCAAGCAAGACAGCTCCAGTGGGTACAGGTGCTGGCTGTCCAGACTGATGACCTAGGGTCCATCTCTGGGACCCACATTGTGGAAGGAGAGAACAGAGTCCAGGAAGTTATTCTCTGACCCTACATATGTGCTGTGATACACACACACACACACACACACACACACACACACACAAACACACACGAAGGAAAACACACAAAAGGAAACAAGTAAACTTAATAAAAGCATCCTTAGGAAGGTGGCTAGCTCCTGAAAACTGATCTCTGACCTCTACATGCATGTATTCACACATATTCACTGAGCAGATTGGTGGATGATAGATGGATAGAATGATGGATAGATGACAGATAGATTCGATGGATGGAGAGAAAGAGAGAGATAATGTGGTGGTTTGAATGTCCTCAGCCCTATTAGGAAGTGTGGCCTTGTTGGAGGAAGTGCGTCACTATGGGGGTAAGCTCTGAGAATCTCCTCAATGCCTGGAAGTCAGTATTCTCCCAGAGGCCTTCAGATCAAGATATAGAACTCTCAGCTTCTCCTGTGACATACCTGCCTGTATGCTGCCCTGCTCCCACCTTGATGATAATGGACTGAACCTCAGAATCTATAAGCCAGTGCCAATTAAATGTTGTCCTTTAGAAGAGCTGCCTTGGCAATAGTATCTCTTCACAACAATGGAAATCGTAATTAAGAAAGACAGGCAGACAGAAATAGGTAGGTAGGTAGGAAGTAGGTAGGTAGATACATACATACATACATACATACATACACACACACACATACATACATACATACATACATACATACATACATGATATATAGACAGAGACATAGATACATAGATACACAGATATGATAGAAGGGGAACTAAGTCTCCTAGCTGAGTGCAGCAGAAGGCCGTGTGAGCAGAGCTGAAACACTTGGGAAAGACATCTTGACTTCTTTGATTCCCTAACTGACAGAGTCCAAAGAGAAAAGACTATCCAGTAACAACATTGAATAGCACATAACACTTAGCTTATACTCTACATGATCCCTTCACTTTGCTTGAACCATTCCAGAAGAAAGTAGTGATGCTTTTTCTTTCCATTCCCAAAGGATGACAAACAAATGCACACTTGTGTCTGCTGAAGTTCTTCACAGCGTCTTCCTTTAAACTGACTATATACAGCATTTAAATAAACAACACACAAATGGCTTTGTATTCATTTCTCTGGATAACCCCAAAATAGCTAAGATTGAGAGTCTATTCACGGTGCTCTACACCTTCCCACCTGAATAGATTTCATTTATACTTCCTAGAATCCCAGAAATTCACATCTCCCTGATGCTAGGTGGCACTCTATTGAAAACCGATGCTTTTGGACAATGCGTTATCCCGGAACAAACTCAGTGCCAAGAATATTTAACCTGATTCACCATCACCTGAAGAGAACCTCTGAGAGATCCGTTTGCTTGGCTGTGTCACGTAACTGCCCTGCTCTACAGAGTGTGCTGCAGTGGAAGTTTAACTGGAGAGCTCTCCTGACCAAGTGCTGTAAGAAAAATCAATATGGTGTCTGGAGAGCTAAATGGCAGGCTCAGAGAGACATCTGCTATCTACCAGTGGCCATAGCAGAAACTTGGCTGTACTTGAAGCAATAAACAGCAATTAAGGGGCAAGTCACAGCAGGGTGAGGATGGTAATTAAACTAAGAGCCTCAGGCAAGGGCACAAAGAGTGAGTTCCCTGCTATAAGAGGGAAACTGTTCCTTGAAGGGAAGAGGCTCTTATCAGAAGTCCCACTGCTGTGCAGGGAAGCAGAGGTGCCATTGGAAGTAGGACCGGAGTAACCAAGTTCGCCACAATCCAGGCCACAACGAGCACTTGGCTTTTTGTCTTGTTTGCTGTATTTAATGCATGATAGCAATGGCATGATTGATTATTGATTAGAATTCCCAGGAACAAAAATCCTAGTTGTTAGGCCTCAGACAGTATATGCTGGGACACTCCAAATTTTAAAGTGCAAACTGATGGCCCAGGAGGTCTGGGGTGGGGCCTGTGACACTTGATTTCTTACAAATTCCAAAGGAACGACACTGAGCTGTTACAAGGTCGCACTATTAACTACAACAAAAAGAAATACTTGCTAAGAGAACACCATGTGCCACCACGTGTATATTATCTGACTCTCTTAACGATACTCGAGGTGGTTTTAGCTTCGCAGGTGAGGAAGCTGATATTCAGAACACAATCTTTTCTTATTCAATCAGCTGATCATAATATTAGTTTAAACTTAATTCTGTCTGACTCTAAAACTATTCATCAGCAACCTCACTGGTGAGATCCACAGAGTTACAGTTTGCGATCTCTCAATCTTTTCTGAGGCATGTCTTTTCCACCTCCAACAAGGGGTGGAAGCTGACAGGACCAAATGATGTGGCGCATGGAGAAGTGTTTGGAATCTGTAAAGGCTGAAGAGGAGGCTCAGTGAGGAAACTGCTTGCCATACAAGACCTACATTCAGAAGTCAGGCCTGGCAGCACGCGCTTGTAAACTGCCCCCTCAAGGGAGAAACCCATCTGGTTTTAACCTCATGGCAGGCTCTCATTTCTGGCAGAAAACTACTGTTCTTCCATCAATGGCTGATGTGTTAGATGCACACTTTCAGTTCCTGCATCCAGAAAAATGAATGATGGCTAAGCTTTAGTAATTAGAATCATTAATAAATTAATAAAATTAATAAAAATCAGTGTAACAACGGTCATGTTTGTTGCTCTATCTAGGGCATTCTTTTAAATTAAGGGGTTTTGGAGGGGAGGGCACTATTGTTGATGTTTATATAGAAGTCCATGACTATTTGTCTAATTGAGCCCACTGCTATAGAGGTTTGATTTGTTGTTATGTGTTATGATGCTTAACTGTACCTGAAGGTCTAGGTCTACCAGTGAGTTTTCACTTTTACAAGCTTTTGTTGTACAAATCTTGTTCCTTAAACTATTGGTTAAATAAGATTGGCTACAGCCAATTACTGAAGAGGTAGGTGGGTTTGGAGTTACCTGGTTGGGGTAGAGAGAAGAAAGGAAGAAAGAAGAAGCAAAGGAGGAGGAGGAAGTCACCACGAGAAGAGAAGGACCATGAGCACATGACCAGGAGAAACAGCAAGTATCTGGGGTACACTGCTGGGGAGCTAGCCAGACCGGGAGTTAGAAGAGTAGATTAGAGGTGACCTCCGGGAATTGTCAAAGCCATAGTCACAGCCTCATTCATTTGTTAACTAATTGGGGGATAACCTTAACACTAGTTGTGACGTACACTGCCTTGACCTCCTTCCACCAAGGCATCATCGGGTTCATTCACTCCACTGCACTAAGACACTATCACCCAAAACCAACATGGCAAAAGGACAGTGAACATCTTCTTGTTCTATTAAGATAAGACTGATTTGTGCTGGGTGTGATGCAGCCACCTCTTAATCCCAACACTTAGGAGGTAAAGGCATTAGGGATTTCTATGAGTTTGAGGACGACCTGATCTACACAGGAACTTCCAAAATAACAGGGAGTAATAGTTAAACCTTGTTGTTGTTGATGATGTTGTTGTTGTTGATGATGATGATGGTGGTGGTGGTGGTGATGATGATGATGGTGATTCTGAGCTAGAGATCCCCCTGCAGGTTCCTTAGGGAACCCCCCAAGAATTCGCTAACCCCATTTTGAGAACTGCTTCCTAAATATTTTGGCTAAAACTTTGTTCCAGCTGTATTGCCTTTGAATTATAAGCATACTTATCTAAAAATCACATGAAGATGGTCTAGATTAGTGTGAGATTCTACTGGGGAGAATTCTGGCAATACATGTAATGTCACCATAAAAGTTGCCGAGTCTCTGGTTTGTTTCCTCTGTAAGAGACTACAGGCCTCACATGGCCCGTTACAAGTGTGTGCTAATGCTAACACGTTTCCCGAGAGAAGAAACTAGCTGTAGAAACAAAGAAATTTTTTCTTTAAAATGGCTTGTACAGGAACAAACTAGAACATTCTTTATGGTTCCCAAACTACAGCCAGAGAGGATGTTTTGACAGCTGAATAATTGCACAGTCCTATAGTACAGTGAGAAAATTAAGTAGTGACACTCTCAGTTGTGAACATTAGAAACTCACACGAGCACACACACACACATACACGCACACACACATTACTGAATCAATAGTAACTAAAATTGCACAGATTGTGGGCTTTCCAGGAAAACTGGGCCAGGCAATTAGCAAGAGAAACACATCTCACCATATAAGCGATCTGTACATCACCACAATAGCAAGCTCTTAGATTCCTATCCTTCAGTATGAAAAAAATCACAAAGAAAAGAAGGTGAGAGACTGGGGTAGCCAGAAGTGATGCATCTGGATGTGACATTTGGTCTCTGCAGAGAGAGGGTGAACAAATAAGGTGGGATGAGGTTCCTATAACTAATGCCATGGATTCTGCTCAGCAATGTACATTTCTAGAAGTGGAGAAAAGGAACCTTAGTTATTCGTTAATGGCACACATCAGACTGGAAGGATAGCTCAGTTAATGAAAGCTTGCAGTGTCAGAGCAGGGACCTGCCTTCTGTCCCCAGAACCCATAAAGGAAGGAAGGGAGGGAGGAAGGGAGAGAGGGAGGGGAAAAGAAAAAAGAAAGGAAAGGAGAGGAGGGGAGAGGGGGGAGGAGGGGAGGGGAGGGGAGGGGTGGGGGAGAGGGAGAGGAAGGGGGAGAGGGAGAGGGAGGGGGAGAGGAGGGAGAGGGAGGAGAGGGAGAGGGAGAGGGAGTGGGAGGAGAGGGAGAGGGAGAGGGAGGAGAGGGAGAGGGAGAGGGAGGAGAGGGAGAGGGAGAGGGAGAGGGAGAGGGAGAGGGAGAGGGAGAGGGAGAGGGAGAGGGAGAGGGAGGAGAGGGAGGAGAGGGAGGAGAGGGAGGAGAGGGAGAGGGAGAGGAGAAGAGGAGAGGAGAGGAGGGGAGAGGAGAGGAGAGAGGAAGGTGCTTGCAGCCCCATAGATGGGGAGACAGGGATAGGCTGATCTTTGGGCTGCTAGGAAGCCTAAGCTACTGAAACAATCGTCTTAAACCACAAGAGTAAGGTACCTGAGGAATAACAGAACAAGCTAACCTCCCTCTGTATTTCTCTCTCTCTCTCTCTCTCTCTCTCTCTCTCTCTCTCTCTCTCTCACACACACACACACACACACACACACACACACACACACACACATACACAGAGTCCTTGGATGCATTCCACAATGTCTAGATCTTCCAAGTCAGAACTTGAGACCTCTGGAATCTCTGCCTTTAAGGCAACCCCAGATAGTCTCCAGGCACACAAGCATTCTAGAATTCTGAAAGAATTCCTCTGTGCCTGTTTCCTTAACTGTTAGATAGAACTGGCTATTACTATGTTTTCCTAATACAGAATTCATGTGCCATAGGTCAATAAAAATATATATGGGAAAAGGCTTTTGAAACTTCCTTACACAGCATCAACACTTATAACCACCAAGACTTTATCACCCACATTTCTACCAATTCTCCTGAAAAACCAAGAGAATATATAAGCCATTCCAGACTGTATTCAACTGTTGTCCTGAAGCCTTCGCTAACTAAAATACTGTGGTCACATGCTCCAGTTAATATTTAATACAACATTCTTGTCACTGTTTTGAAAAACCACCTTCGATTCTTTCTCTCCTCAGTAAATGCATAACTTTCATTTAGGCAGTGAAGTATTTCTCATGTTGAATCAACATTTTTGTCTATTCTTCCAGTGCAGATTTATGCTTACATAAATAATCTATGGTCTATCTTGACTTCAAAAGCTCAAAGTTTCTTATTGACTATCTTGGAGGAGGGGGAAAGTAGGGGGACATATTTCATGGTCGATAGAAGCAAGCTTATTTTATCCAAAGAGAGTTTTCTATTTTCTAGTTATGCTATCTTCCAAAAGCTTATTCATTGATAAGTTGTTTAAAATGTGAAATGCTGCTCTCTCTTGAAAAAAAAAAAAGATAAGTTATAAATCATGACCAAGTTCTGTGGCTTGTCCTTAAAGTCTATAATACAGATGAAATATATCTGCTAATCTTTAAACACATGAGAGAGAGAGAGAGAGAGAGAGAGAGAGAGAGAGAGAGACAGACAGAGACAGAGACAGGGACAGAGAGACAGAGACTGAGAGACAGAGACAGAGAAATTTCAATGGTACTTATCAAACTCAAAAAAATACTGCCTATAAAATAAAACTACTTTAATTCTAAATATTGGTATCTGGAAAAGAAAAACTAGTCGGCAACTGAAATTTCTGTCCATAATCTAGAACAGTTAGTGGCCTCCAGCTCTCTTATCCATGGTGTTTAACATGTTCAACATGGCCATTATGGAGACTATCCAGAGTCATGACTAAGATGTTTCAGTGACAGGGAAGAGGCAAAGTGAAATAGAAGAGGAATGAAGGGGGTGTTGAGAACATGGCTGTGTTCCCAAGAAAGAGACTGGGTGGGTACAAACACGGGGCTATAGGGCCTGACCTCGAGACAAATGATAGGAACAGGAGACAAGACACAGGAAAGCATCTGCAGAAGACTCCATGGCTGAATTCAGGGAAAGTCAAGTAAGACAACAGAGTTTCCAAAGCACAAGACGTCCTGGCATGAATGAGGGAGGTTTGTTTTGGCCTTTTTATATATCCTTGTCTGGCCACACCTGAGTTGTGTGTGCCAATGGGGAAGAAAGCTCAGGGTTACATTTCTGATCCTGAACCTAAATTACGACAGGCTTAGCACGGGCTCTGCTTAGGCATGCTGGCTCTCATTCATCCCGGTCATTCATGACTTCTTCCATCACCGTCATCCAAATAAAATACTATCCCCGTTTTTATCTTACCTATCCGAGTTACAGCCGAGTGCCAAGTATGTTTGGATTCCTCACATTCTGACTTTATAACTGAGTGTTCTGTCTTCCCATGATTCTAACTAGAAATAAAGTGTGTAGTGTATTCATTCAACCAACCAAATGCTGATGGCAGTCAGGTACTATCAGAGACCCAATAGAAACACAATGAACCCTGGGCTCCTTGGTCCTCCGTACACATTGGAGCATTTGAAACAAATGCCTTTAGAGACAAATTTTAGACTGTTCTAGCTTTGGAGATAGCCTGGTCATCTTGAAATAAAATGCTAAAGCCATGGAAGGCACATGTTAAATTTGAAAGTCAATGGACAATGTCGATCCAAACCCGACTGAGAGAGTTATTCTGAATACTGTAGGATAGATATGGGAAGAGGGAAGAAGCTAGAGAATTAACCCTAGTCTAGCTAGACCAAGGCCAACTTCTACCTCTTAGAAAGAGCTCTTTAACGGGAGTAATGCTTTAGAAGATCTACTAGAGCTCACACTGCAAACTACTTGAAAGCTACTAGTCCTTTTAGAACTAGAATGGGGAGCAATGGTATTTTAGATAAATACCTGAGCCCAACTTTAGGAGTGAATATTTCAGTTCAAACTTGATCTGGACCTAGGCAAGGGCATTTCATATGTAACTGCTATACTTCAGATTGCAAATATCTACCCAAAGCTTCATGAGATAAAACTCTTAGTCCACAGGGCAGTGCTATCAGGAGGTGGGAGATTCTAGAATCTACCTCGTGGGAGATTCGTGGGTCATGGATGGTGTTCAGTCAAAGGGGACTGTGGGATCCTAGGCTCCATCTGTGTTTGCTCATCCATCCTCATTTCCCCCTCCAACACCCAGCGCTCTCAGCAGAGGCCCAAAGTAATGTACCGGAACCTCTGCTACCCTGATTTCATACCACGATCTGCTCAGCCTTTTCCCTTGGCAACTTAATTATCAACGTAGTTCAACGCAGCCAGGGAATGCTAACACACGTACGTCACAGAGGACACTGAGAGCAGTGCCTGTTTTTCTCTCTTGCTGTTTCCTTAGACCTGCTGAGTACCTAGGCAGAAAGTCCTGAGATGAAGCATCACCCAGGCAAGCAAGGCTAGGACGAGATCCCCATTCTCCGTTGACTCTGATGTAACTACATTCTTTTCACTAATTAGAGAAAATCTAAGAAAAGCACACGATCGTATCATCACTACTTCATCCTCCCCCTGCAAGCAGCCCTGTGATTATCCTGTCCGATTAGAATCCTGTGGCCAGGGAGTGGGGGGCCTCCCTGATCCTAACCCCAGGATGCAATTAGTCCAACCTGATTCTTCAACTTCATACAAAATGTGCTGATGCTTAATCTGAAAAAAGAAACAAGATAAATCCAATAATTAAGGCTGTCTCTCGAAAACATGTCCCAGAGCTCTTTGATGACAGTCGTCAAATTCCTTTGAGGGCTTCTGATAGAGGGTTATTAAAGTAGAGGAGGAAAAGAGAAAAAATAGGTTTCACTTCCAGCTGAGTCCTGAACTAAGAGCTCCAGTGAGAAGCGGCTTATATTTTATGCCTCTCTGGAGTCCATCAAAAGACATAAAGCTGCAGCTGGAGAGATGGCACAACAGGTAAGTACCTTGTTGCTCCTACAGAGGACCCAGGTTCAGTCCCCAGCACCCACATAGTGGCTCACAACCATCTGTAAACTACAGTTCCAAGGAATCCAACATCCTCTTCTGGCCTCTGTGGGTACCAGGCACACACACACAAGGTATACAAACATACACACATGTATACATATATGTATATACATATGTATATATGTGTGTGCGTGTTCATGTGTGTGCATACATACAATGGAATTGGAGGAACTATTACATTACTCTGGGCCTCTGTTGAGAACATTGGACAGCTGGAGTGGGGGATATTTATATATATGTGTGTGTGTGTGTGTATAATATATATTTATATAAATTATATATGTAATATATTCACACATATATGCTAAACAGTCACACACATAAACTAAAAATATATAAATATCTAAAAATTATCTGAGACAAGAATTTGTTCTAATTCATAAAATATGCCGTAACCAAATATACCAAATATTCATAGTTGATCTGTTTGAGGAGATTCTAGGGCATGCAGCAATTTCTGAAGTGTGCCATCAGAGCCGTTTGTAATGCTGGAATACTGGCCAACCAAGCGACCGCAGGTGTCAGAGTGAAAACTCTGTGATCTACAGGTGGACCTGTGCTGACATCTATTGTGGGCCTGTATGCAAATGAGTAAAACTGAATTCAATAACTGGAAACCCTTCAATGACTTATAGTAAGTTTATAAATATGCCTTACAATTTCATAAACATTCAGTGTGTCTTCATTGAGTATCTCACAGTAGGTAAGAGTACTGAAACTCAATAATTTAAGTAGTCCTGTAACAATTGCGATCTTCCATTAAAAAACATACAACAAAAAGTCTTACTAGACTCAAACTCACTAAATGCCCATCAATATCATATGAGTGACATACGATACAAAATTATATCCTGGGAGACAGCCGCCTGCGGTTTGGGAGACTTCTTTGAACCTCAGACTTATTTTTAAAAAACTAAGGATATGACACCATCCCTTAAGTCTCGGGATTCTGGTTCTCAAAGTGCTACGGTGTCTGCATAGAACCTAAGAACAGTGGAAATGGAAATGATGTCAAAAGGAGACTTTAAACATCGGAAAGATTTTTCCACAAAACAGCGCTCAAGCCAGAATGTGTAAGAATATGTTTTAGGGTGTGCTAGTCACAGAAAGCTGTGGTTTGCACGTACTATAAAATAACTAACTACCTCCTCCTTCAGTTCTGAATTTATTTCCCGCAGTCAGTCCCATTGAAACTATGCTATGCGCTCTCATTTTAACACAACACAGCGGAGCTTGAGAAGAATAATGGAAGTCCCCACCAATACTTAGAACCACCACACAGGACTCAGCCTTTCTGACCCAAGGAAGATCCCGAGTGAAAATCGGCGTCCTGTTTCCAGAAGTTGGTTGTGGATGCTACAACTGGTCTAACAGAAGAGCAGAGGGATATAGCAGGCAACTGTGCCTCCGGGCAACACACAAACAGCGCTGTCTGTGGTTCAAAGAGTGGGCAATGAATCCCGGGCCTCTTCCCAGTCACATAAACATGAACGTCAATGGGGCTTCTAAATAACTGTCTGGAAATACCACTACAGAGCCAAGCATGGGTGTTTTCTAAAGTTCCCGATACTTTCAAAAGCTGTGATAAATCTTTCAACTGCAATAAATTCACCTAAAGCCACGAGCACCACCTGTACCCTGACCTACGCCACCTAAAAGACTACAAACATCGCTGCGCTATCCTAAGACTAGCCGATTTTTTGTTTCCGCCTCCAAATGTCCTGTATTCTCTGGGGGAAGAGGACGGTATGTCAAGGTGACTATTTTAGCAGCCTGCTCCTGCTGGGAGAGGGGTAAGGACCCTGCAGGTCACCCGGTGCCGGCGCAGGAGGCGCCCACGCTCTCCCATGCCGGGTGCCGACCTGCTCGCTCTCGCCCCTCCCGGGTGTCGGGTCGCGGCAAGCACCGACCTACCAGCGACAGCACTTTGTAGGTGTTGGGGTCTTTGGCAGGGCGGGCACGCTCCGCCTTCTCCAGCGGCTCCTCTCCTAGGTCCATGGGCGCGAGCAGCGAAGCCGCGGCTGGTGACTCGAGCTCGCGACCGTTTCCCGCTGACCCGTGCCGGGGCCCGTGCCCTGCCTGGTCGCCGTCGCGCTCCATCGCCCCGCTCTGCCCCCGCGGGCCGAGCTTTAATAGGCTCGCAGCCCCGCCCCGCCCCGCGCCGCCCCCGCCAGACCCTTGGCTCCCAGCCCTCGGCCAGCGCTCCGGCCCGAGCCGCTCAACGCCCCGGGTATTTGGCTTCCTGTCTGATTTCGGGCCCTGGGCGCGTGGGCTATTTTGGGTCCCTGACGTGGGCGTGTCTTTAACTTCCACCCCAAACCCTGTCCCCGCCCGCGATCGTGGCACCCTACGAACCCTTGCGGAATCCCCCCGCGTAGCCCAACGAGGACTGGACTGGAATCGCTGTGTGGTCTGCAAAGAGTGTGAGATCTTGGAGCCCCAAAAGTGAGAGGATGCAGCGACCCCCGAGGTCTCAAAGGCCGGACACCGGTGGCCGGGAGCAGACCTGCTTTGACCAGGGAAATGCAAACGAGCGCGTGGGGAGGTGACTTTCTTTTTCTCCCACAAGTGCAAACGAAAATTCTCTACCTGGAGCTGCTAAACGTGGGGCACGGGGTTTACACAACACTGATGGGTTTGCACAAACACACATATGGGATGTGTGGCGTCCGGGGTTGCTATCCTATTATATTTACATATTAGCTATTTTAGACTTCCGGAGGCTTCCGGGTGTCTGTGTCTTGCTTCTCCGAAGTCAGCACTTTAATTGATGAGCAGAATCAAGACTCTAACTCTATGTGATGAGCTTATTTTTAAAACAGAACGTGAGCAGTAGGCTTTAATTCTTGATGGGATTTGTTTCACCTTTGATTCTTCAGCTTTACACTCCTTCCCATCAGCAAAACCACACCTCCCAGAACCCAAAAGCAGAAGCAATGTGACTGAACACAGTGACTAAGAAAAATCACAAATTAACAAGACATCCCTTACCTGCTTTGTTTATATACATCACATTATATCACATTCACTTTTGAAGTTTAACGGGTGTAAATTGGGTTTGTCCCCTCTCAAACTGTCAGCACGGACTGGGGAGGGCAATCAACAGGTAAAGTTCTGGTATTCGCAAGCATGAGATTCTAAGGGCAAATCCCAGACTCCAAAAACCCTGTAGCCTGAGCTTGTAATCCCAAAGTAGGAGGCAAAGGCATATGGATCCCAGGGATGGCCAGCCAGCCAGCCTAGCCTATTTGCTAAGTTCAAGGCTAATAAGAAAGGGTCCCAGAAAAAGGTGAGCTGGGCTTCAGACGAATGACAACCATTGGTAGTTCTGACTTCCACTTTCATGCATGTGTGCAGATACAAACCGGAACACAGACATACAGAGAGAGAGAGACACACACACAGAGAGATAAAGAGAGGTAAAAATAAATTAAAACAATGTGAACACTTTCAATTTGTTCTGACTTCATTCATTCAGACATTTAATAATGAATCAACATTTTGAATGCCATATGTATTAAAATGTGAACATTTTCATATATATGCATATATGTATATATAGTATGGGGTGAGTCAGCAAGGGGCTAGAGTAGGATTAAACCGTAGAGAGAAGGGTCTGCATATAGATACCCAAGCCACACAGTAGGACCAATGAGTGACAGCAGGAGAAAAGGCCACCCTCAAAAGCAATCTTTAGTTTATTTTTTATTATTATCACTACATTACAAACCACCCACTAGAAACAGGTCCACCATTTCATACTCAAACATACTTTTTACCCCAAACTTGGTTCTGGGTTGTTTTTTTTTTTTTATTATTTGAATGTTTCCATAAACCAGATGGAAGGCCAAAGTTTTACTCCACTGAAACTGGCCAAATACACGTCAAATTTTCTAAAAGCGCTCAACAGACAGTTTCCAAAGCGGCCTTGAGTGTAAAAGAAAAATCGAATAAGTGTATTGTCAGCAACCCAAAGCAATTAATGACGTTTCTACTGTCCTCATTGGAAAAGCCAATGCTGTCTGCAAGGTTACAATGTCTCAAGCAGCTGAGGACAGCCAGGAAGCATTAAAGACTGATACAGCCCTCTGTAGACAAGACAGAAAGAGAGCAAGTTGGCCTCTTAGCAACAGTTGCCAAGGATTATATGTCTAAGGTGGAGACTCAGAGTTTTTAAAAACAAGAAGGAAATTTAAATCTTTTTGTGAGTTTTCTAGAAATCTTGTACATACACACACACACACACACACAGAGTCTTTAAACACTTTTGAAACCAAACACAATGTAGCCCATCTGCAGGGTGGACCTGGGAAACAGGCCACCAGGATGTGGCTTCTGCCCTGTGTTGATGCCTAGCCTGCACCATGGGGTTTTATAGGTAGTTATGAAAACCTAATTAAACTTCTAAAATCAGAAGAGTACAACCGTGTCCAGCACGCCGTTCAGGTTGTTTACCCACACACATTACACAGCCTTTGATAAAGTCTTGCCTCAGTCTTGTTTACTCTGAGTTCTCAGGGCCGAGGCATCTTATTCCAAAGTATAATAAGATCATGGCACACAAAACATCAACGTGGGTCTGGAGAGATGGCTCAGTGGTTAAGAGCACTGACTGCTCTCCCAGCGGTCCGGAGTTCAAATCCCAGCAACCACATGGTGGCTCACAACCATCTGTAAAGAGATCAGATGCCCTCTTCTGGTGTGTCTGAAGACAGCTACAGTGTACTTACTTACATATAATAAATAAATAAATCTTTAAAAAAACAAAACAAAACAAAAAAAATCAACATGGCTTTTCCAAGTAAACCAAATGTGAAATTTCAGTGTTTGGTCTCTAGGTCCAAATCATCGGCTTCTGGGGCTAAGGACTCAACTTAGCACAATAGCAGAGATGGTCCTCTAAGAATGGAAAAGATTTTTAATTCTTTAAAACTCGTAAATATTTAAATTTGCCCATTTTGGTACCTGAAATGATAGATGTTGCTAAGGCCAAAACACCAAACCAAACCAGTCCCTCTGCACTGGAACTTTGCCACCTCAAAGCTGAGAAACATCCCTTGCTTTTCAACTGATGAGTTTAGCAGCAGCTGCTACATTCTCCAGCTCTGACCTCTTGGCCAATCAAACACTGAAAACATCAAGATAGGTCTAAAAGGAAAAAGCCACAGAGGGCTCTCATCTGTATGAGGCCCAGGAAAAAAATAACATCTTGACTTTTGTTTATTTTTAAAATTTTGTACACCATCCTCATTTTTCTTTCTTTTATTTTTAATACAACCCTCGGCAGCGAAGGTTGGGTGGCTTTGAACATATTCCTAGTCTCTGACCCTGAATCCCTTCACTCGTAAACTGATAGGGAATTTCACTTTTGCCTCCCAGTTCCTTTTGATTGTTCTGCATTTCTCTCAACTTTATCTAAACACTCCAGTCCATTCTTTCCCTAGTTAAGTCACCCAGTCTCACCCAATCACCACGCCTTCGTGAATCCAGAACTATTTCATGAATTATGTGTATTTTATACATAATCTTGAGGAAAAGATCTGCTTTGGGGTATGAGTCCAACAAGCGGGGGGAAGGCAATTCTGCACATTAGGGCTGTCCATAATCTTCGCCACCACCAACACCTCATCTCCGTTCTTCCTCATGGCTATCTCAAAAAATACCTGACATTGATAGACAATTAAAATTTATTGACTTTATAAAATGTACTCATGTTTGTTATTACTGACAACTTATTAGTAAAACTTAGTTTGTATATTAATATAAACTAATATAATATACTATATTACATACTAATATATGATATACTAATGCACAATATGACGTTTATCCATATGATTGAGTAACACATTCAGTTCAGAAACCTGTTCATCATCTGAGGAAGTTTTTTCCTACACAGTCATAGTCCAAAACTTGCTCTGAGCAAGAGCACATATTAATTTTGCAGAGATCTGGACTTCAATTTCCAAATTACACCTGCTTATAACTCCAGCTCCAGGGAAAACAAATGCTTCTGGCTCCAAAGCTTCTCTCTCTCTCTCTCTCTCTCTCTCTCTCTCTCTCTCTCTCTCTCTCTCTCTCTCTCTCTCTCTCACACACACACACACACACACACACACACACACACACACACACACGTGCGCATACATGCACACTTTAAAAAAAATAAAAATAAATCTAAAAATACTGCTTCCATTTTAGCCCCAGCTTTTAAATTTGCTCTATTTTTCATTTGTCTTTTCTAAGCAGTTCATGTGAGTGGTGTCCTACAGTAATTTGTGTATGACTTCATTCACTCGGCAGAACATTTCGTAGTCCGTTGCTTGCACATACATCAGTGTTTCTTTCCACTGAATGGATGTACCGCCTTGTATCTTTTCACCAGCCATTGAATGTTTGAACCATTCCCAGTTAGAGCTATTATGATCATGGCTCCTGTGGGCCCTCACAATACGTCCTTGGGAATCGGGTACTGCTGTCCCTGCAGAGTCAACACCTGGAACAGAAGTGGGAGTGCTGACCCAAATGTCACACATGGTTTTAACTTTCTGAAAGATTTATTGTGTTAGCTGCTTTCCTCAGGGCTGTGACAAAATTCCTGACAAAGACAAGGAAAGGATGGGTTTATTTGGAGTTAGGGTTTGAGTGACTGAGCGTGCATAGCACAAGAAGAGGAGGTCACTGGTCACATTGTATCCATAAAGGGAAGGGATGGACGCTGGTATTTGCTTCCTTCTACTTATCCAGTCCAGGACTCCAACCAATGAGATGATGCTTCCTACATTCAGGATGGATCTTCCCTTAGGTAAACCTCTCTGAAAAAAAATGCAGATACATGTGCCAAAGGTGTGCCTAGATAATTTCATCATCACGATTACCCAGCACCCTGGGAAACTGTTTACTAAGGTGAAAGTGTCTCTATCAGTGCACAAATGAAGTGTAAGGACTCACTCTCAGCTTCTATATTCAAGGAGTCTACCAATTTTGATGGGATTATACTTAGCCTGTAAATCATACTGAGGAGACTTGTCCTCTACCAGCTATGCCACCTGACCTGTGACTGTGCACAGGCCTCGGCTTGTCTATGTGACCTTCAGTATTTCTCAGGAGTGACATTACTCTTAGGCCATCTATATTCAACTCTCCATCCCTTTCATCTGACTATTTTTCCTAAGTATTTCATATTCTTAATTATAACTGGAATTATTTTTTTAGTTGTACATTTAGCCTAAGTGTTCATTGCAATATACAAGAGAGTTTTGTTTATAACCTGTAACTTGCTGGCTTTGGTTGTTTTATTTGGCTTGGTTTAATAGATGTCTTAAAATTTCTTAAATATGGGGCTGGAGAGATGACTCAGTGGTTAAAAGCACTGACTGCTCTTCCAAAGGTCCTGAGTTCAATTCTCAGCAACCACATGGTGGCTCACAACCATCCAAAATGAGATCTGATGCCCTCCTCTGGTGTCTTAAGATAACAACAGTGTACTCACATACATAAAATAAAATAAAAATTTCTTAAATATAAATATCTATACATTTCTTTCTAACATAGACTTTACACTGTGCCCATATACATTATATTACATTACATATATCATGAGTATATTATATGTAATATATATTGATATAGTTATAAATATTATGTATATGCAGTATACATAATACAAACTAGAAGGGAAAATAGTAGTTACTGAGAATATTGTCTTTATTTGTTTGTTTTGTTTTGTTTGTTTGAGACAGAGTTTCTCTGTGTAGCCCTGGCAGTCCTGGAACTCACTTTGTAGACCAGGCTGGCCTTAAACTCGAGAGATCTACCTGCCCTTGCCTCCCAAATGCTAGGATTAAAGGTGTGCACCATCATGCCGGGTTGAGAGTATTGTCCATTTTTATATTGTATTTGGGGGAGAGAATTTGTTTATCTCTTCATACTTGTATAGTTGGAAATCCACAACAGAGATTTACATATTGGATATCAGATGATTTCTATATTTGTTTTGACTTTTAAATATTCAAAACTGAGACAATACTTTAAAAGTATCGTGGAGGTCCACAAAGAGTACCTAGGACAGCAACAGATCCAGGTTCACAAAAGTCCAACTCTGTCCTAGGGATGTACCAGGACCTGCAAAGAAACAGTGCCCTCTTAGTCTTCATTTTGACTCTAGGCTAGGGATTCTCTGCTTACCCCTATCTCTGCTCCGAAAGGGCAGGCTCACGTTGTCGCGATCGCGATCGTTTTCTGTGCTTTTAGAATGACTCAGGAATTAAACAGCCAAATGTGTGGAAGTGAGTTAAGGTTGGAGATGACTGGGGAGGGAGGGATTCGTTCTCCACTGTATGAATGATGTGCTGTTCTGAAACAATGAGGGCTTCATGCTAGATAACAAAGACGACACGGGTCAGCTATAATCTCTTTGGCTCCTTATTCAGTGTTGGAATTCTCTGAGCAGAATTCAATCTCCATGGGCAGCTTTACCTGGGACAAGAAATTGCTAGTAAAGAACCATTCTTTTTCTACGTATGGCGGGCATCGTGCCCGTTCTCTGGGAATCCTTTGAAGTTTTAAAGAGTCCGCATACAACGGAGTAATTTCTTTTAAACCCTGTCCTCCTGAATCACCAGAGATTGAATGGGGATTAAGAGTTGCATCACTAGCTCAGATCTGCTGGTCTCTGGAGTTACTCACACGGGGAAATAAATATGCTTGTCCTTCCTGTTTGTTTATCCACATCTACGATGCCCCAGTATTTCCTAGCAAGGATTGGGCAGGGCTCTCATGCAGTGCTAGGTGGGCTTTTCCTTGATTGCTTCACCGATTTCTCCGCATCTCGCCACACATTCTCAATGTCTACATGGTCAGGATCTGGTCTGACGTGATCCATGAGTAAAAGCCACCATATCTTCTGAGATCCTTCTGGACATGGCTGACTTGTTTTCTCGGCCCCACCAAGGCTCAGAAATATTTTAGAGCTCACTATACTCCCCCTCGGTTTGTGGTAGAGCTGCACGTGCTTCTGAGTAAAGCCACGCCCTCCGCCCCACCCTTTTCTGAGGTCAGGTTTGACCCTTGGTGCAAGAGTCACTGCCTAGAACACGAAGAACAGTCTTATTTCATAAGCCCTTAACTAAGAGCGTTCCAAATCTTCCACTGCACGTGGGAACGTCTAGTTTCTTCTCTTCTTACAGAGCACTGAATGTGCATCTCAGAGTTCTGCCTCAGGAACCATCAGAACAGAGCGCACCGCACCATTCTGCCTCAGGTGGACGCAACCATGCAGCGTGGAGAGCAGAAACAGAAGCTCTTTCAAGAGGGCGCATTCAGAATGAGAGGAGAAAATATGTCAGAGCCTGGATTTCTGTTCAACTTACTTAATAACCCCGACTCTACAGTTCATCTTACTTAAAGACTCCATAAAATCGTGCAGCTGAGGGTGTCCCTAACTCTTTTCACTTGTCTGCTTGTCACACTACACGCAGTGAAGACTCAAATGTCCCTCGCTCCACGAAAGCAGGAACTCACTCTGTGCCATTCCTTACATCCTGAAAACAATATTGCTAAAGCAAAATGCAAAAAGAGGAGGCATTCTCACACTCTCTAACAAAATTAACTTTTGAAAGAAAAAAATGTAAATATACACAGAGAAAATGTAACTCTTTCTAAAGAAAGTGTGATTAAGAATCACCAGATAGCTGAGCTGGAGAGATGGTTCAGTGGTTAAGAGCTCTGACTGTTCTTCTGAAGGTCATGAGTTCAAATCCCAGCAACCACATGATGGCTCACGACCATCCATAATGAAACCTGATTCTCTCTTATAGTGTGTCTGAAGACAGCTGCAGTGTACTTACATATAATACGTAAATAAATCTTTTTTAAAGAAGAAAAAAAGAATCACCAGATCGCTCCTGTTCCATTCCAACAAATATTTTGACAAAATGGGTGACAAAGTATTGTCTCTCCCCCTGAATTTATAAATATTTTACCAGATATATAAAAACATAAAAACTGTCCACTTTAATAGATACTATACTGTATGAGTTTAGACAGTGTTTGTTTAAGTTAGTTAATATGGAAGCATTAGCTATTGTATAATGTTTAAATCAGTTAAAATGTCTATCTCCTGTTGAAAACCTAATCCCTTTCTTGTACTTTTTTGAAATACACAGTTGATTATTGTTCTGTGCAGGGCCAGTGAGGAAGTCTTGCTCCTAGGTGTAACTTGGTGTCCACTCCTCAAGCTTTCTGTGTCTTCCACTCTACAACCTTTCATAAAAGCCCTTCTGACTGCCATGCTGGGATATTGGTATACATTTCCATAGGCATTTCCTCAGTAATTAGAGACATTTGCCATGTTTAAATACTTTTCCTTCCTTCAGATGTCTTATTTTGAGGAGGGTTGGTGTCTTAGTCAGGGTTTCTATTCCTGCACAAACATCATGACCAAGAAGCAAGTTGGGGAGGAAAGGGTTTATTCAGCTTACACTTTCCACATTGCTGTTCATCACCAAAGGAAGTCAGGACTGGAACTCAAGCAGGTCAGAAAGCAGGAGCTGATGCAGAGGCCATGGAGGAATGTTCTTTACTGGCTTGCTTCCCCTGGCTTGCTCAGCCTGCTCTCTTATAGAACCAAGACTACCACCCCAGAGATGGTCCCACCCACAAGGAGCCTTTCCCCCTTGATCACTAATTGAGAAAATGCCTTACAGTTGGAGCTCATGGAGGCATTTCCTCAATTGAAGCTCCTTTCTCTGTGATAACTCCAGCTGTGTCAAGTTGACACAAAACTAGCCAGTACAGTTGGAGATGTTATTTTGCTACTGAGTTCTAGCTCTTTTTCACACCAGATTTCAACCGTCGGAGGCAGAATTCTACTCATTTTCCTCATTTCCCGGCATGTGTGGTCACTGCAATGACTGCTGCCTGGGAATGTGCAGAACTTTACTCTCCCCTCTCCCATCTTCTATTTTTGCCTTGGTTTCCTGTGCTTTTGGAGTCTCAGCCAAGAAGCTCTTCACCCATTCCAGTGTTCTGAAACGTTTCCCATTTTCTTAGTTTTAGGTCTTACATAGTTGTGTTTAACCCATTTTGAGTTTGGCGTTTACAACTAGTGAATGATAAGAGCCTACTTTTATTCTTCTGTTGTGATTAACCAGGTTCCCCGGCACCAGAAAACCCACCCTGTCTGTGGTTTCCACCTTGCATTCTGATTATGAGGCGTTCTGCATTTATTCACTTGTAGGGGTCTAACTGCCCTTACATTCTGAGACAGATCCTACTAGATAATGTTGAATAATCTATTAAACACACTACTGGGTTGGTTTTTGTCGAGAATTCTTGCACTTAAGTTCATCAAGAATGTTGGCATTGACTTTTAGCTAGCTAGCTTTCTTCTTCTTCTATGTGTGCACATCTGGCTTGGGTATCAGTGCAGTGGTGGCCATGAAGAATGCATTTGTGAGAATCCCTTCATCGTTTTTAGTTCAAGCTAAAGTTTAAACCTAAACTAGAAGTACAAAAAGTCAGGATGTTATCAGATTTATTATGTGCAGAACAGCCTGCACCTGATATTTTGTTAGGAGGAAGTTTTGAGGGGAAAAGAAAAAGTTGTTTGAAAGTTTGACTAAGTAGAGTTCGAAAGTTAGACTCTCCCTAACTCTACATCCTTCTTTGTTAGCAGAAACCTGACATTCTTTATGGAGAATGTTATCACAGAGTAAAACAGCCTGTGGGCTCCAACTCCAAAACACACTGGCAATAAATTATTATATTATATTAACATGTTTAATTAATTACTGCATAACTACCAAGATAATGTGAAGCATGATGTAAGTGTTCATGATAAATGTCAGCACTCTCACCTTGGAATGCACATTTATTCACTTCCTACGGCATACCAAGGACTCTGAGGAGACGATGATGATTTAAAAGCAAATGAGCATCTTTCTCATCCCTGAAGGTTCTAGTCCAGCATCTAGCAATGGTTATTACAGAGTGTTAAGGAACACACAGTAGAAAGCAACCAATCCCAAAGTGAGGGCCATAGATCTCACGGTCATTGTTGCTTATAGAATCTGCAATATGCATTAGAAAACCATTGTGTAGTTAGCCACTCTGAGTGTGTGCCTCATAAGCTCTGGACCATGGCTCTGTGCCTACTTTCATGACTAACAAGAGCAGTGAATGTTATTAGGAGATGGTTTTTGTGCACTGTGCATTCGAATGCTGACTTCTGTACACCGAGGTCTGGTTGCAGGACCTTGGATGCAGGGCCTTGGAATTGTCATCACTATGAAGCATCTCCTGACTCTGTGTTTTGTAAAAACATTATTTTCTACCATCTTCTATTGATCAAATAAAGAGCTGAACAGCTGATAGCTGAGCAGGAGAGGAAAAGGTGGGACTTCCAAGCCCAGAGAGAGGGAGAGGTCTCGGGAGGGACTTTTTACAGAATGCTTCACAGATCTGAACAATTGACTGACTTGGCTGCTTTTATTTTGTTATTGTTGTTTTGTCTTCAGCAGTGGGACTTGCTGTCCCCTGATCATTTTCTATAAAGCATCACAATAGCCAAAATGTAGACACCGAGGCAAATGGAAACAGTATTGGGCTGGATCAGCAAAGGAGTCTCCCAGACACAGGACAGGGAGCACAGATGGGCCCTTGATATCCAGGACTCTACCCAGGTCCTACAGGACTCATATCTTACTTGCTCCTTGTCTTTGGATTTTCTTCTTTCTTTACTCCTACAACCATACCCTTCTCTTTTGCCATGGCCTAATTTTCTTGGATTAATTCCTTTCCATACTAAAATCTTAACTATAATAGAGATCATGGATGAGTCCCTGAGGGCAGTGACTTCTGGGTAAATTTGAAAAGCCATTGAGAATTAGTTGAAGAATGGAAGGAAGGGACCAGGGGCATGTAGAATCATAGGAGTGGGGTGGCACAGCTTCCTTAGAACTGCGCAGCCAACACTTGGCACAGTTGAGGCACATTTCTGCTTGACAGAAGAGTCCAGAATGTATAGCTGGCACCTAGGGATAGAATGAACAGAGTAACGGAATGAGGCCATCTGCCTCTTCACATATTGTCTACAATTCAAAAATTAAAGGATGAGTTCTGAAGAGTCTGATAAACGAATGAAAAGATGAGCTGTGATAATCTGACTCCATGAGAAAGATTGGTTAGTGTTGCCATGGGTAAATATTCCATTTTGAAAATCATCTCAGCCGGGCAGTGGTTGCACATGCTTTTAATCCCAACACTTGGGAGGCAGAGGCTGGTGGATTTCTGAGTTCGAGGCCAGCCTGGTCTACAGAGTGAGCTCCAGGACAGCCAGGGCTACACAGAGAAACCCTGTCTCAAAGAAAGAAAGAAAGAAAGAAAGAAAGAAAGAAAGAAAGAAAGAAAGAAAGAAAGAAAGAAAGAAAGAAAGAAAGAAAGAAAGAAAGAGGAAGAGAGAGAGAGGGGAAGGAAGGAAGGAAGGAAGGAAGGAAGGAAGGAAGGAAGGAAGGAAGGAAGGAAGGAAGGAAATCATCTCAATGAGGAAAACTAAGCTTGCAAACTATCACTATTAAAGAGTCATGAGCAAATTTGTTTAAAGATAAGTATAAAGGAAATGAAATGGTAATCATTCACGGGGTGCAGATTTTCGATGGAGACCTAAATCGGGAGATTCTGATTACTAGTTATCAAAAAAAATTAAAGATCAAGATTGTGCTGGTTAGTTTTGTCAACTTGACCCAAGCTAGAGTCATTTGGCAAGAAGAAATGTTATTTAGGAAGAAATGTCCCCAACAGATTGGCCTGTGGGCAAGCCTACAAGGCATTTTCTTGATCAACAGCTAGTAAGAGAGGAGCAAGCTTACAGTGCCACCCTTGGGCATGGAAAGCAAGCTGGGCAAGCCATGAGAAGCAAAATGCTAAGCACCATTGCTCCCTAGGCTCTAGCCCACTTCCTTCCTCCAGTTTCCTGCCTTGAGTACTTGCCCTGCCCTCTTTCCAGGATGGACTGTGGTGTAGAAGTGTGAGATCAAGAAAAAAACCCACTGCGGGGAGGGTGATGGTGGTGGTGCACACCTTTAATCCCAGCACTTGGGAGGCAGAGGCAGGCAGATTTATGGGTTCAAGGCCAGCCTGGTCTACAGAGTGAGTTCCAGGACAGCCAAGACATACAGAGAAACTCTGTCTCAAAAACAAAAAAAAAAAAAGAGAAGAGAAGAGAAGAGAAGAGAAGACCCCTTTTCTCCCCAGGTCGCTCATTTTATCACAGAAAGCAAAATACTGAGACAGAAATTAAAATCAATTTAATAGAACAGAAAACATTTACAAGTCTCCCATTTTGGATAATTTGGATGATTTTACTTTTTTCAAAGATAATTGCAAAAAATTATCAGAATACCAAATTTATATGAAAATTTCACAATTAGTATTAGTTACTGATAGCACCCTCTCTCTCTTTCCCCTAATCTCTCCTGATCTCTCCCTATCTGTTCTGAGAAAGGGTCTTACTTTATAGTCCCGGCTGTTCTGGAACTCTGTCTATAGACCAAGGTGGCCACAGATTCACAGAGAACCACCTGCGTCTGCTTCCCGAGTGCTGAAAGTAAAGGTGTGCTGATAAAACAAGAGATGAGAAGGTGGCTCAGTCACTCAAGTGCTTGCCTTGTAAGTGCAAGATCTTGTCAATAGATCCTCAAGCACCCACGTGGGCATCACAGTGCCCAGCTCTGAGACAGTTGAGACAAGAGATGTCTGCAACTTATTATCCAAGTGGCATAAAAGAAGCCATTAGCTTCAGGTTCGGTGAGAGATCCTGTCTCAAAAGCTATGATGAGGAGTAATTGAGGAAGACACCCAATATTACCTGTGGTTTCACAAGCATGCACACCCAAGTTCACACCCATCAGTCCACATATATACCCACAGAAACATATACATACCACCACCACCACATGAAAACAGAAAATTCATAGTAAAAATTTAACTGTATTAGTGAAATTAAAGAAACTCAAGCAAATATGTATTTTAATGTATAATATTACTTAAGAATATGTATAAAATTATTTCACATATATTTCTAGCTAAGACTTCAACTTTATAAATATGTATTGTTATGGATTGCCTCTAGAATGTCTCCTACAGTCTTATGATTTAAATATCTAAGTTGATGGACAGTTTAATAGGCTGTGTAAATTTCTGAGAGTATGTCCTGGTCGGGGGAAGGAGGGTAGGGCTCAGACTTTGCAGGGATAGCCCAATCCTACTTCCTCCCAGTTAGCTTCCTTGTGAGGAAAGATTCCACCAAAATATCTGGCTACCACAATCCCTGGCTGCCACAGACCCATGTCTTTCTGTTCTACAGAAATGGGACAAAGTCTCTCTGAAACCGATCCAAGATAAAAGTTCCCCTGCTTTGCTTCCAGTATGTGCTCACAGCAATGCAATGAAACTAAAACATACATTTACACATACTCATTAACATGTCCACCGTCTCTCTCTCAGTCCCTCACACAACACAGGGAAAACCTAAACTGTGAGAAACAATATGGCAACATCAATACTTGAGGGAATATGCCATTTCAGCTTCTGAAATCACAACCATATGTTCAACAAACTTGAATTCTCATCATGGGCAGATTTAAGATAGAGACTAACAATCCTGCCAACTATCTGCCATAGTTTGAATAAATTTGGCCTGTGGGGGGGGGGTGGTACCATTAGGAAGAAGTGTGTCACTGTGCAGGTGGGCTTTGAGGTCCTATACTCAGGCTAGGCCCCGTGCAGAAGACACCCTCCTCCTGGCTGCCCGTGAGACAGTTTTCTGATTCCCTTCACATCGAGATGCAGGACTCAGCTACTTCTCTAGCACCATGCCTGCCTGAATAGTGCTATGCTTCTTGCTCTGGTGATAATGGGTTAAGCCTCTGAAACTGTAAGCCAGCCCCAGTGAAATGTTTGCCTTTATAAGAGTTGCCTTGGCCATAGTAGCATCTCTTCAGTGTAATGGAAACCCTAACTAAGACAGAAGTTGGTACCAGAGACTGCGGTTTTGCTATGATAGGCCAGACCATATTTTTGTTTGGAGGGATGTGGGTTTTGAGACTTTGGATTTGGAAAGCCATGGAATGCTTTGAGTGGGACTCAATGGGCCATCCTAGTAGGAATATGGAAGACATTGGTGCTGAGGGTGATTTGAACTCTGGAGATCTTAGGATGGTTTGGTGAAGACTGATGCTGCTTTTTTGCCCTTGTCCAGACAGTCTGCCTGAGGCTAAGGTAAAGAGACTTATATTAATTGCATTAACAGAGGAAGTCTTAGCCAGGCGTGGTGGTGTACGCCTCTAATCCCAGCACTCGGGAGGCAGAGGCAGGCAGATTTCTGAGTTCGAGGCCAGCCTGGTCTACAAAGTGAGTTCCAGGACAGCCAGGGTTATACAGAGAAACCCTGTCTCAAAAAAACAAAAAACAAAACAAGAAAAAACAAAAAAACAAAACAAAAACAAAAACAAACAAACAACAACAACAACAAAAAAAAAAAAAAAACAAAGGAAGTCTCAAAAAAGCCCAGCACAAATTTTGTCCTCTAGTTTATTCTCAAGAGACACCACGACCAAGTTAACTCTTATAAAAGCAAATGTTTAATTGGGGCAAGCTTTTAGTTTCAGAGGTTTAGTCCATTATCATCATAACAGGAAGTACGGCACCTTGCGGGCAAACATGATGCTGGAGAAGGAGTGGAGAGTCCTGCATCTTGATGTGAAAGGAACCAGGAGAAGACTGTCTCACGGGCAGCCAGGAGAAGGATCTGTTCTGCACTGAGCAGAGCCTGAGAACAGAACCTCAAAGCCTGCCTACACAATGATACATTTCTTCCAACAAGGTCACACCTCCTAACAGTGCCATTTCCCATGGGCCAAGCTTATTCAAACCACCACACTATGGTTTTATTGATTCACCTTTTTTTTAAATTAAATTTTATCTTTTACTTATTTACTTTATTTATTTACTTTATTTATTTTTATCTTTTACTTATTTACTTTATTTATTTTTATTTATTTATTTACCATTCACTGTCCCCCTCCCGGTAGCCCCAACACACAATCTTTCCTCCATCCCCCTACTCTTCTCTGAGTGGGTTGTTCCTCCTGGATTCCCCCTACCCTGGTACTTCAAGTCTCTGTGAGGTTAAGTGCTTCCTCTCCCACTGAGGCCAACAAGGCAGGCCAGCTAGAAGAACATATCCCATGGCCAGGCAGCAGCCTTTGGGATAGTTCCAGTTGTTTGGGACTTGCATGAAGACCAAGCTGCATGTCTGCTACATTTGTGCAAGGAGGCCTAAGTCCAGCCCATGTATGTTCTTTGGTTGGTGGTTCAGATTCTGAGAACCTCAAGGGTCCAGGTTAGTTGACTTTGATGGCCTTGCTGTGGAGTTCCTATCCCCTTTGGGGCCCACAATCCTTCTCCTACATTTTAATTCAACTATGCACCAAATAGTTATTAAGTCTGTATGATAAACTGACAGCTGACCCAGGATTGAGCTACAACTGAATGAATATCATCTCCACAATGAGACTAGAGCATACTGGAAAGAGATTGAATTATATACAGAGAATGTAACTTTACAATCCACAGGCTGTGGCACTATGGTAACAAAGTAAGATGGACCAGAAGAACATGTCTCAGGAATGTCCGAATCAGCCTGAAGTCTGCAGGGTACACTGTGGTTAGAGGACTGATAGTTGACCCAAGATTTGAGTGACATATAGGGCTTGAATAGAGGAAGCAGAAACAGGACCACAGACACAAATTTGCACATAGGAGAAGTGAGACAGGTTAGATACGTGTGAGTCATGGACTGAAGACTCACACTTCTTAGCACCTACTCTTGTTTTTCTTTTCTTTTTTTGAGACAGGGTTTCTCTATGTACCCCTGGCTGTCCTGAAACTCACTCTCTGTGGGGCGCCAGTCACGGGGAAATCAAGGAAGTGGGAGAGATGACCCAAGTCCCGCCAGAGCTCCAGGGCTCTTGGTGGGCAGACATAGTTCTGCTCTCTACACTGCCTGGTTGGGAGTCTGGCTGTGGGAAGCCAGGGAACCCCAGTGTGAGGGGATACAGAGGAAGCAGTTCAGAATCTCTGGGCCTCACGG